>NC_057808.1:557954523-558094553 GCF_018294505.1 Triticum aestivum | reverse complement strand
ACGAAATTTTCCTATCCCTAAAAAAGAAAAAGATGACCCCTTCTTCCTATATATTACCAAGGAAAAGTAATCCTTCTTTTATAGGCGAAATTATATTGGATTTTATATGTATATAATTCCTTAATTATATGAGACCAAAAAGAAGAAATGACACGAGGGTTCTATATATAGATAGAGAAAGAAAGAAGAAGAAAATAGAAAGAACAAGAAAATTATGATGTGGAAAAGAAGACAGGAATTGTGTACAATGGCATTGTACAACAATTTAATTTGGAAAAGGGATGTAGCGCAGCTTGGTAGCGCGTTTGTTTTGGGTACAAAATGTCACAGGTTCAAATCCTGTCATCCCTACCTATTACTTCTTTCTTCTTTATAGGCAGTAGCGACGAGATCAATTAAAGTAAAGTGGGTATAACTTGAATTTGTGGAGACTATACGTACGTGAGATACATTAGGAATACAAAAAGATTTTCTTTTTGAATGAATGAAAGCGCTCTTAGTTCAGTTCGGTAGAACGCGGGTCTCCAAAACCCGATGTCGTAGGTTCAAATCCTACAGAGCGTGATTCCATCTATCTTATGTCGAAGCAGAGTAAAATAACTTAACAAAATTGAATTGTAACTCCAATTTCAATTTGACCTCCTCTCTGGTCTGGAGGAGGTCAATCAAAAAAAAATGACTCAATCAAAGATCCAACTGATCCCCACGCCTGTATTGCAAATACGCAGTCACGAATAATCCCGCTAAAGTAATAGGAATTAGGCCTAAGACGATTCCAAATAGAAAAACTTCAATCATTTCGATTTGTTCGAGGGGATAAAAAAAGAGGTACGATCTATCCCTAAATAGTACTCTAAATTATCCACGAATCTCAATGACCAAGAAAAGAATTCCTAATTAGTCTGGAAAAGAGTCGTAGAATGCCAGGAATCCCAAAGAAAGATTTTTCTTTTCTGAATTATAATTATTCAGTCAATTCAAATAAGGCGTATCTTGTTCAAGCCAATAAATAGAGCTGGGGTTATAGTTAAAGCAGCCAGTAGAAAACCAAAATAACTAGTTAAAGTAAGCATGAAAGAGTTAAATTCCATTTATTTTTTTTTTACTACACTACATATGTTGGTAAAGCATTTACCTAAGTTATGGAAAATTCATAATTCATCAGTTATTTTAGATAATACTAAAAAACAAGATAGAGTAAGATACAGAAGTGTAAAAGAAAGTGGATTCATCAGATGATACATGAGTCCCTAATTCCGAATCAAGAGATTTGTTGTGGAATTTGTCAATTGAGTAAAGTAATAATATTAAGAACTAGATCATCTAACCCCAGCTCTATTTATTGGCTTGAACAAGATACGCCTTATTTGAATTGACTGAATAATTATAATTCAGAAAAGAAAAATCTTTCTTTGGGATTCCTGGCATTCTACGACTCTTTTCCAGACTAATTAGGAATTCTTTTCTTGGTCATTGAGATTCGTGGATAATTTAGAGTACTATTTAGGGATAGATCGTACCTCTTTTTTTATCCCCTCGAACAAATCGAAATGATTGAAGTTTTTCTATTTGGAATCGTCTTAGGCCTAATTCCTATTACTTTAGCGGGATTATTCGTGACTGCGTATTTGCAATACAGGCGTGGGGATCAGTTGGATCTTTGATTGAGTCATTTTTTTTTGATTGACCTCCTCCAGACCAGAGAGGAGGTCAAATTGAAATTGGAGTTACAATTCAATTTTGTTAAGTTATTTACTCTGCTTCGACATAAGATAGATGGAATCACGCTCTGTAGGATTTGAACCTACGACATCGGGTTTTGGAGACCCGCGTTCTACCGAACTGAACTAAGAGCGCTTTCATTCATTCAAAAAGAAAATCTTTTTCTATTCCTAATGTATCTCACGTACGTATAGTCTCCACAAATTCAAGTTATACCCACTTTACTTTAATTGATCTCGTCGCTACTGCCTATAAAGAAGAAAGAAGTAATAGGTAGGGATGACAGGATTTGAACCTGTGACATTTTGTACCCAAAACAAACGCGCTACCAAGCTGCGCTACATCCCTTTTCCAAATTAAATTGTTGTACAATGCCATTGTACACAATTCCTGTCTTCTTTTCCACATCATAATTTTCTTGTTCTTTCTATTTTCTTCTTCTTTCTTTCTCTATCTATATATAGAACCCTCGTGTCATTTCTTCTTTTTGGTCTCATATAATTAAGGAATTATATACATATAAAATCCAATATAATTTCGCCTATAAAAGAAGGATTACTTTTCCTTGGTAATATATAGGAAGAAGGGGTCATCTTTTTCTTTTTTAGGGATAGGAAAATTTCGTCGATATGGTTCATTTTATATAGCATAACAATCTTGGGCAAGAGTTTATGATCATATATGTATTCCAACAAGGAAGGAGGATTTTCAATGCGGGATATAAAAACATATCTCTCTGTAGCACCCGTGCTAAGTACTCTATGGTTTGGTGCTTTAGCAGGTTTATTGATAGAAATTAATCGTTTATTCCCAGATGCTTTGTCATTCCCTTTTTTTTAATTCTAGTTATTGCTATGGAAGGGATAGATTTCTTCGTGATATGACAAAATTTGATCCTTTTCAATCTTTTTTTAGTATCGGAAGGAAAAAGAAAGAAAAGATGGATTGGGTTGAACCTCAGAGTCATTAAAAATTTGGTAAACCCCATTTTTGAAAATAGAAATTCAATTTAAAGGGGTACCCAAGCTAAATAAGGCCTCAGAAATCAGAGCATAGAAAAGCCGGGGCTGGCTAATTAAATGAAAGGATTTCGAACCAAAATCTTTGCTAATTCGACAAGGATTGTATTCTTTAATTATTTCTCTATTTTTTATTACTTAATTTAAGAATAAAAAAAAATTATTCTAATGAATTTTATTCTTCTTCTTCGGATTCAAAATAGAAGAATAAAAGAATAAGTAGAATAATTAAGTTAAGTCAATCCAAAAAGAAAAGGAGGTTCATGGCCAAGGGAAAAGATGTTAGAATCAGAGTTATTTTGGAATGCATCAGTTGTGTTCGAAATCCTTTCATTTAATTAGCCAGCCCCGCCTTTTCTATGCTCTGATTTCTGAGGCCTTATTTAGCTTGGGTACCCCTTTAAATTGAATTTCTATTTTCAAAAATGGGGTTTACCAAATTTTTAATGACTCTGAGGTTCAACCCAATCCATCTTTTCTTTCTTTTTCCTTCCGATACTAAAAAAAGATTGAAAAGGATCAAATTTTGTCATATCACGAAGAAATCTATCCCTTCCATAGCAATAACTAGAATTAAAAAAAAGGGAATGACAAAGCATCTGGGAATAAACGATTAATTTCTATCAATAAACCTGCTAAAGCACCAAACCATAGAGTACTTAGCACGGGTGCTACAGAAAGATATGTTTTTATATCCCGCATTGAAAATCCTCCTTCCTTGTTGGAATACATATATGATCATAAACTCTTGCCCAAGATTGTTATGCTATATATAAAATGAACCATATCGACGAAATTTTCCTATCCCTAAAAAAGAAAAAGATGACCCCTTCTTCCTATATATTACCAAGGAAAAGTAATCCTTCTTTTATAGGCGAAATTATATTGGATTTTATATGTATATAATTCCTTAATTATATGAGACCAAAAAGAAGAAATGACACGAGGGTTCTATATATAGATAGAGAAAGAAAGAAGAAGAAAATAGAAAGAACAAGAAAATTATGATGTGGAAAAGAAGACAGGAATTGTGTACAAGGGCATTGTACAACAATTTAATTTGGAAAAGGGATGTAGCGCAGCTTGGTAGCGCGTTTGTTTTGGGTACAAAATGTCACAGGTTCAAATCCTGTCATCCCTACCTATTACTTCTTTCTTCTTTATAGGCAGTAGCGACGAGATCAATTAAAGTAAAGTGGGTATAACTTGAATTTGTGGAGACTATACGTACGTGAGATACATTAGGAATAGAAAAAGATTTTCTTTTTGAATGAATGAAAGCGCTCTTAGTTCAGTTCGGTAGAACGCGGGTCTCCAAAACCCGATGTCGTAGGTTCAAATCCTACAGAGCGTGATTCCATCTATTTTATGTCGAAGCAGAGTAAAATAACTTAACAAAATTGAATTGTAACTCCAATTTCAATTTGACCTCCTCTCTGGTCTGGAGGAGGTCAATCAAAAAAAATGACTCAATCAAAGATCCAACTGATCCCCACGCCTGTATTGCAAATACGCAGTCACGAATAATCCCACTAAAGTAATAGGAATTAGGCCTAAGACGATTCCAATAGAAAAACTTCAATCATTTCGATTTGTTCGAGGGGATAAAAAAAGAGGTACGATCTATCCCTAAATAGTACTCTAAATTATCCACGAATCTCAATGACCAAGAAAAGAGGAACTTTGCTTTCTGGTTGGGAAGTGTCTCTGTCCTTTTCACTTCTTATTACTCCTTTCGTTTACTATTTCTAACATTTCTAGTACCACTAATTCATTCGGGCGAGACAGATTACGATGTCATGATGCGCCCATTCCTATGGCCATTCCTTTAATACTTTTGGCTCTCGCCGGCCAACACAAGCTCTCGGCCCCTTGGGAAGGCCCATTCGTCATCAGCAAGGCCCTAGGCAACGACTCCTACTACCTGATCGACGCACAGAAGCCGAAGGCACGCAAGAGGGATGATTCCGGCAAGGAGTCAGGACGACCATGGAACGCCAATCTCCTGAGAAGATTTTACAGTTAAAAGCAGTATGTATCACGCTACCTTTTGTATTAAGTACAAGACAACGGGCCCCCCGAGGCGCACTCGGGGACTACCCTCTTTCATCTATGAATGACGAGTGTCATACCTATGAATGTACTATTACATTTGATTTTCTGTCCGGCACCGGGTTCGACCAGTCGGCCCGGGGACTTGCCGCCTTGAGTTATATTAAAGTTCTACTTACAGTCAGACAAGTAGTGTGCCGGCACCCGAGCCCTCTCTTATTGAAAGTCGCAGCTCGAAGAACCGACTGTCCGACTGGCAAGAGCCAAAGGCAGGAAAGGATGCCCACACCAAAAACAGCTAAGGACTAACAAACCTATATAACACAAGCCGACCTCCCACCACGCCTACCGGCTGATAGAACAGCCGGTTGGCCGGCTTCCCATTCACTTTGCTACAATCCAAGAAAGCTAGAGTACTCGCCCTCCCAACCGGCCAAGCACTTCTCCAGCCACAGACTGCAGAGTAGCTGTCCGGCTGGGAAGGCGGCGACCAAGGGAGGGCGGCAAAGGAAACATCCAAAGGATGAAAAGCAAGAACAATGGGAAGCCAAACACATGCATGATTATATTTACACAAAAGGCCTTCAACAGGCCGGCAATGAACATAATTTGAATACACCCCCAGTGGGTGGAACTGCGCAAACTTAACAAAATATTGTTCGAAGAGCAATAAACAGGAAAGCAAAGGCAGCGGATCAGGCTAAGGGTGCAACTGGCGAGCCGGGCTGGTCGGTGGAGACGGCAGTACCAGCGGGAGGAGTGGCCGGCTGGCGAGTCTCGGCTTGATCATGTCACGACCGGTTTTTCAATAAAATATTTATTGAGAGACCAATCCCTTTTACGGACCAGTGAAGAAGAATTCCTTCTCACTGGTAGACAATATCTTGGTCACAGAAGAGAAATACCAGGAGTACTGAATATAATACAAGTTTTGAGCGAAGACTGCCCAACAATTTATTACAAGCACGCCGATAAAACAAGACGGCGGATAGGGTGGCATGACTACTAACTCACGATAATAACGGTGGTGGAAATATCACTGCGACGCGAGTGATACGACTCCTGAAGACTATAGCTCTTCGAGCGTCGGAGTGAGGCTCGAGGAGACTTATTGCGGGTGGCGGAAGCGTATATAATACAAGTGACAATATCCGAGATCGCGCAGGACTGACTGGGACTCCTCTAGGCATCGGACGCGCTATCAAACTCTTCATCCAAGAGATCGCCTTCGTCAACATCTGGCCAAATCAACAAGCCAGGTGAGTACTATGAAAGTACTCGCAAGACAGTTCGGACATAAATATAACAAATGAAAACATGAAGCATAAGAACAAGTTAACCAGCGCGTTCAGACATAGAGTTAATAAATACTGGGTGCCAAACGAGTGTCTGAATGACTCCTCGAGAGGAAACTGCAAGAATAGTAATGCCGCAGTCGGGCGTCAGGGCGACACCACATAAAGGGCTTATAACAGAAAATAAAAGACGAACATGCCACAGTCGGACGTCTGAGCGACATCACATAAAGGGCTTATATTGTAGCTCAATAATTTAGTAGCTCGAGATTATAAATTATTACAAGTACAAGACAAATATAAAGTTAGTCCATCCATAGTAATAATAATTAAACTGGGTTTACCACTTGAACTTGCTCACCGGGGACAAGTTTTCCACGCGGATAGATAGGGATATACTGACTACACTACTTGATCATGGATACGATGACTTGGAAGGATATGACTCTGCAGAGTTTGTACTTAACCACAGCCAACGGATTTCAGTAGTCACGGGGACTAGTTCCGTTTACGGTGTTTTGGAAGAAACACGTCTAACCAGTACACACCCATTTGACATTCCGAAGCCAGGGATCACCCTCGGCAACGTTCAAGAAAAACCTTGAGACGGGGAGGCTACAACCTCGCGTAGCATGGGATCAAATTTCTATACGCGCGCTCTAAGGGGGTGCCCCCCCTCTCGGTCCCAACCGGAAACACCCATGCCCCCTGACCGGATGACTGGCTTTAATCCTGGGCCAAGGTACCATCATCCCAGCCCCTCTGTTTGGTGTGTACACGGAAAGAGGTTACCAACTTACTAAACCGCATCCTGGCAAATGAAACATGTGGCAGCAGGGAGGGGAAAAGAACGATAACGTGACTTCGTCTACGTTAACGTCGGAATTCGTCGGATGAAACAAGGCTGGTATGCTACAACAGTACCACCTTGCTGCCCTTCATGTCACCACATGATTAGGCCATCTCTCACCAGAGATCATCGCACAATTGGAACATGCAGGAAGTTGCCTCACAAGCAACGCGGTACTCACTGACACTCATATGCCACGCGCAACCTCTTATGCAAACATGCACAACATCGATCATATCAAAGGTTCAAACATGCTTGCCTGGTTCGGAGAAGTCGGAGTCTAGCTCGGCGAAGTTCGCGGCTCCTTCACCTCTCCCGGAACCTACGGCAATAACGAAAATGGGCACTAACGTGAAAACCAACGCGTGCAGAAAAATTTCTCCAAAAATTTTCCAAATAAATCCCATAAAAAACTAGACAAAATTTTAAGACTGTCAGAAAAAGAATCACTCAAAAATCACTTTTTATCAAAAAGTTATAAGAGTTTCTGTCCAGGGACTCATCTGTAATGAAACAGAAAAGTTCCAGGGTTAAACTGAGAAAGCAGAAAACGCTTCGGAAAGAAATGCGTGAGCCCACAGAGAAAACATATTTTTCCCGAAGGCGTCAACGGAAAACGGTTCGCGGGGAAAAGGAAGAGAGGCTGACAGGGGGGGTCCACATGTCAGGTTTAAAAAGCTCGCCGGCGCCCGAAGACTGCGGTGGACGCCGGCGTCGAACCACGGCGAGTCAGGAAGATCGGAGGGTACCAAGAGCTTCAGTGTGTCCTTCCGCGTCGGTGGGTGGTGGACTCGAGCGTCGGAGAGCACCATGTCGACGGCGACACTTTCTCCGGCGCACGGCGGCTCGGGCGATGGTGGGGATCTCCGGTGGAGGGCTGCAAACTTCGAATTGAAGCGCGGGTCAGAAGGAGGGATGCATAGTGAAGCTACTGGCAAGAGATGGGAGGCAGAGGTGCACGCACGGGAGTGAATCGAGCTGGATCCCGTGGCGGGTCGCGGCGGCCGGAGACGGGGAAGAAAGCTCTCCCGTGGCTCTACCAGTGGCTAGGCGTGCTCTAGGTGGAGTGCAGAGGTGGTGTGGGTTCGAGTTAAACTCGGGGCCTCTATTTATAGGCGGATCGACGGGGTGGCCGTGAACGGAGAATCTCCGGCGAGCAATTACGGCGATGCAGTGGATTGGTAGGAGGTTTGAGTGGCCAGGCAGCATCAGTGGAAGTTACTGGTGTCGTTCCCCCGCAAATCTCGGTTGGTCTTGGCGTAATGGCTTCGGTCCACGGTGGGGTGGCCGCACGGGCACGACGGCAGCAGAGAGCGTGCTCCGCGCCCTGCGGTTCACGACGAGAGTGGCAGCGCGTTCTGGGGAGTGGAAGGCCACGCGACGAGCTCCGGTGGTTTGGGCGGCGCTGGGTGGCGCCGTCAGCGCCGCACCCCTCTCTGGCGGCCGCAAAGCCGCCGCTGGCGTCGGTCACGGGGCGGCGCACCTTCTGCTGCTCGTCGCCGACGTCCGCAAGGTGCCAGACGCTCGTGCGGTGCAGAGGACAAGGGGGAGGGGACAGGGAACACGGCGACACGGCGGCACTGGCGAGATCGACGTCGGGTTCTGAAGAAAACGACAGTAGCACCGAAATGTTCTCTGAACTTAACTGAACTTGACATTGACAAAGCACTGCAGGTGTTCGACAGAATGATTTGGCAAGTAGAATTTTTTTTCTGGAGTTGGTACTTGGTGAGGTGACCACTCAATGTACCCAGTGGCTGCCTGATTTAACTTGGAATTTTTGGAGAAAGATTTGAATGAATTTCACCAAATTTGACAAACCTGGTCCAAACTTGCAGCAAGTGTAGTTTGAAAATTTTGAACTGAAGACCAGTGGATCTTCATGGATCTTGGTTGAGGGTTCAAAGGACTAGGAAGGGAAAGAGGTTTGGGGGCAAAAATCAAAACAGAAAGTGGAGTTCCTTTGTAAATCACCAATGGCTAGAATAGAAGGCAGAAATTTGTTGAATAAGATTTAAATGGAAAAATAATTATATGGAGAGGTACAACTTGCTGGATTTGATGCAAAACATGATCCAAAGGTGAGGGAAGGTTTAGGAGAGTGGATTTGACTAAGGCCATGGCAAGAGAGAATTGTTGAAAGTGGTAAAGGGTTATTCCAAAAGACATAGTGCATTTTCAAAGAGATTTTCAAAAGGCATTTTTCTCAAGTGAAAAGCATTTTGGTTTGAGTCCAAATAAAAATAACAAGAATCTCCAAGATCAAAACAGGTCTTGGGTGGATCCAAATAAAACTCTTGCCATAAAAAAAATTATTTTGAAAGGGGGTTCTTTTGAAGAAAAAATTTAAATCACCTCCCTTAAGTCAAATAATTTTTTTTGAAAAGTCCAGATAAAATTTTGGGTGTCACAACACCTACCCCCTTAGGAAAAATCTCGTCCTCAAGATTTCTGCTGATCCTCAAATAGATATGGGTATTCTGCCTGAAGGAAATCTTCTCTTTCCCAGGTAGCTTCATCCTCAGTGTGGTTGCTCCACTGAACTCTGAAAAACTTTGTCATTTTCTGACGGGTCCTCCTTTCAGACTCTTCCAAAATCTTTACTGGTCGTTCTCTGTAGGTGAGATCTGGCTGCACATCGATGCTCTCATGGGGTACGTGCTTCTCCGGGTTACTTACACATTTTCTTAATTGAGAGACGTGGAACACGTCGTGGACGTCCGACAGCTCCTTGGGTAGGCCTAGTTGGTAGGCTACCGTGCCTCTTCGGGCCTTTACACAAAATGGCCCAATAAATCTCGGGGCTAGCTTCCACTTAATTTTGAACCGTTGCAGACCCCTCATAGGTGACACTCGGAGGTATACGGAATCACCAGGTTAAAAGCTGACCTCACGATGCTTCTGATCATAGTAGCTCTTTTGTCGGCTCTGTGCTGTCTTGAGTCTGTCCCTGATCTGTCTAACTTTCTCCTCGGCCTCTTTAAGCATGTCTGGGCCGAAGATACGGCTGTCACCTGTTTCTGACCAGTTCAGTGGGGTACGACACCTCCGTCCGTATAATGCTTCAAAGGGTGCCATTTGCAAGCTGGCTTGGTAACTGTTGTTGTAAGCAAATTCGGCATACGGCAAACTCTCTTCCCAACTGGATCCATAGGTGAGCACACAGGCTCTTAGCATATCCTCTAGGATTTGGTTTACACGTTCCGTTTGTCCATCAGTCTGAGGGTGGTACGCTGTACTGAAAACTAGTTGCGTGCCCAGAGCTTGCTGTAGGTGATCCCAAAATTTGGAGATGAATTATGTGCCTCGGTCGGATATTATAGTCTTTGGGACTCCATGCAAACAAACTATACGGGAGAGATAAAGCTTGGCCAGTCTTTGTGTGGAGTAGGTAGTCTTTACGGGAATGAAATGAGCAACCTTGGTTAGTCGGTCTGTGATGACCCATATGGCGTCATTTCCGCGTTGTGATCGGGGTAATCCGACAATGAAGTCCATTCCTATTTCATCCCATTTCCACTCCGGTATCCTGTTTGGCTGGAGTAGCCCTACTGGCTTTTGATGCTCGGCCTTGATGCGCTGACATGAATCGCAACAAGCAATAAACGTGGCTATATCTCTCTTCATACCGTGCCACCAAAATCTTTCCTGAATGTCCTTGTACATTTTGGTTCCTCCAGGATGGATCGAGTATGGAGCGGTGTGGCTTTCGGTTAAGATTTGTTGCTTGAGTTCCTCAACGTTAGGTACGCAGAGTCTGTCTCGTACCATAATGTTCCTTCACCGTCTATGACGAACTCTGAATTCCTACCAAGGTCCAATTTCTTCTTTATACCTTCAATGCTGGGATGTCCCTATTGAGCCTTCTTAATTTGTTCCACCAGGGTGGGTTGTATCTCCAGATTTGACACGGTGCCCTTAGAGACTAACATCATGTTGAGCCTAGCGAACTCTTGCTGGAACTCAGGCCTCAAGTTTTGCGGACCGTCATTGTCCGGGCTGGGGTTTCGACTAAGGGCATCGGCCACTACATTTGCTTTCCCGGGATGGTAGTGAATACCGACATCATAGTCCTTGACTAATTCCAACCAGCGTCGTTGGCGTAAATTTAGCTCTGGCTGTGTGAAAATATATTTGAGGCTCTTATGGTCTGTATATATTTCACAGCGATTTCCCAACAGAAAGTGCCTCCACTCCTTGAGTGCATGTATAACTGCTGCTAGCTCCAAGTCATGTGTTGGGTAATTTTCCTCATGTTTTCGCAGCTGCCTGGAGGCATATGCGACAACTTTGCCATCCTACATTAGTACACATCCGAGACCTTTTCGGGACGCGTCACAATATATTTCAAAACTCTTGTGTATGTCTGGCACAGTTAAGACCGGTGCGGTTGTCAGCTTCTTCTTGAGTTCTTGGAAGCTTTTCTCGCATGCTTCCGTCCATACAAATTTCTTGTCTTTCTTGAGCAACTGTGTTATAGGTTTTGCCACAGTGGAGAATCCTTCAATAAATCTTCTGTAATATTCGGCCATTCCTAAGAAACTCCGCACATCTGTAACGTTGGCGGGTGGCTTCCAGTCAAGTATGGCTTTGACCTTTTCTGGGTCTACGGCCACGCCTTCTTGGTTCAATATATGGCCTAAGAAACCAACTTGTCTTAGCCAAAATTCGCACTTCCTAAATTTGGCGTACAACTGATGTTTTCTTAATTCTCCCAAAACAATTCTGAGGTGCTCAGCATGCTCTACCGGTGTCCTTGAATAAACCAGGATATCGTCAATAAATACCACAACAAATTTGTCCATAAACTTCATGAACACTTTGTTCATGAGGTGGACGAAATATGCGGGGGCGTTTGTTAGACCAAAAGGCATCACTGTGAACTCATATAATCCGTATCTGGAAGTGAATGTTGTCTTGGGGATATCTTCTGTCCGTACTTTCAGTTGATGATATCCCGATCTCAAATCAATTTTTGAGAATACCTTGGCTTGTGCGAGCTGGTCAAACAAATCATTTATCTGTGGCATCGGATATTTGTTTTTGATGGTGACCATATTGAGGGCTCGATAGTCTATACACAGTCTCAGTGTCCCATCCTTTTTCTTGGCGAACAACACTGGCGAACCCCAAGGTGAGGAGCTGGCTCGAATAAATCCTTTGTCCAACAATTCCTTTATCTGCTTCTTCAATTCTACCAATTCTAAGGGTGCCATCCTGTAAGGTTTCTTATAGATGGGAGCGGTGCCAGGTGCTAGTTCGATGCTGAACTCAATCTCTCGGTCTGGTGGCATGCCTGGTAGTTCTTCAGGAAATACGTCAGGAAATTCGCATACCACTGGAACTTTTCTCAACTCTGAAATGTCCACTTTGTTCAATTTTGGTTGCCATGATCGTGGTATTTCTTGAGCTGTAACTTTTATTGTCTTGCCGTGATGATGAGTGAGAATCACAGTCCGATTAAAACAGTCAATGAATCCCTTGTTGATGGTTAGCCAGTCCATCCCTAGGATGACATCCAGTCCTTTATTCTCCAACACGATGAGATTTGCTTGGAATTGTAGTCCTTCGAACTCAATGACCACTCCTTGGCAGTAACCCTGAGCGACTTGCTTATTTCCAGGGGACTTGATGATCATAGATTTCTCCAAGGGTAGTATCGGAAAACCATGTTGCAAAACAAAACTCTTCGAAACGAACGAATGGGAAGCTCCAGAATCAAACAAAACCGTGGCAGGTACTGCGTTGACAGGGAACGTACCGAGCACGATGTCTGGGGCATTCTGCGCTTCTTCCCTGGTCACATGGTTCAGGTGACCCTTCCTGTGGTTGTTGTTGGGGTTGAAGTTGTTGCGCTTGGGGGCTGGATTGTTTCCACCATTGCTTGGCTTGGGGGCCGCGTTCCTCGGCTTTGGGCATTGTTTAGCATAGTGCCCTTCTTCCCCACAAGCATAGCATGTGACCCCTGGATGGTACGTGAACTCTTTGTCCCTGGCATGAAACTGTCTGACGGGCCTTGGATCAGTAGTCGTGGATCTCCTTGCTTCCGTCCTTGGAACCTCAGTCTTGCCTCGGTTGTTGCGAGCAAGGGTCGTCTTGTCCCTCTTTTGCTTACGGATATCTTCCAGACTACGGCGCTCATTCTCCAAGGTAATGGCCTTGTCCACCAGAGTTTTAAAATCCGGAAAGGTGTGTACAATCAGTTGGCATCTTAGTGCTGGTGCCAGGCCGTCCAGGAATTTTTCCATCTTCCTATTTTCTGTCATGTGTTGGTCGTAGGCATAACGAGACAGCTGGGTAGACTGACCATTGTATTCTGTCACTGACATGCCTCGCTGCTTCAGGTCATCAAATTCTCTCTTCTTGATTTTTATGATGCTCCTGGGGATGTGTGCCCCACGGAAGCCTTCCTTGAACTCTTCCCAGGTGATGTTGTGTTCGCTGGGATGCATGTGTAGGAAGTTTTCCCACCATGCTGCAGCTGCTCCAGTAAGGTAGTGTGGTGCATAAAGCACCTTCTCATGATCTGAACACTGAGCAATAATCAGTTTCCTTTCAATGTCACGAAGCCAATCGTCGGCTTCCAGTGGCCTATCGGTGTGAGAAAAAGTTGAGGGACGAGTCTTCTGTAACTCAGATAACTTGGAATGTGGTTGATAGGGTTCGCGGTGGTTTCCCATATTGATGACATGATTCATCATCTCTTGGTGTTGTTGTTGGCTTTGTTCGAAGTGACGGCATACTTGAGACAGGGCTGCTTCGCTGTCCTGTTGACTGGACTGACCCTGAGTGAAATTGTTGCTAGTCTGTGTCCCATAAACCTCTTCTGGCTGATTGGGCATGGAGCGAGTCCACGGACGAGACATTTTTCCAGTCTGGGGGGTATTGTTCTGCAAAAACTCATGAGAAGAACTGTGTAGCACAAGGAAAATCTTGCAAAGGCAACAATTTAAAAGACCTCAAGGTTTTTAAGGAAACATAGACGATTTTGCACGGAGAAGAACTGCTAGCTCATATCTTACACGCGAAAAGCAAACACATGATACAGCATTCAGGATGCGCGTACACATTCCCGACATGTTATTAGAACACTCTCTGGGGTGCAGCGAGCACAAACACTACAAACTAGCGTACAGAGGAAACACATCATACAAGCAGACATAACGCGCGGCTACACGGCGATCTCAGTCGGAGATGGTGACGATGTCCTTTCCCTTGCCGAGAGCAAGGCTTAGCGGCGCAGGAGAGTTAACCTCCACCTCCTCTCTAGCAGGCTCCCGGCGCGAAGCACTGCGCTGCGGTGATGGCGCGGGTGCGACAGGTGGTAGTGCGGGTGTGGCAGGCGGTGCAGCTCTGACTGGAGTAGGAGCGATGACTCGGTCGAACTCCTCAGTGGTAGGAAGACGGCGGGCAGTGGCCAAAACGGCCGGTGCATAAGAGGCTGAAGATGAGACGAATGTCAGAGGCGGTGCCGTATGGAGAAGCTCCTTCCTGCTGGCGGGACCGCCCCGGACTAAGTCCATGCGGGCAGCCACAAGATCGTCTACGAGGTTGTCGAAGGACTCCTCCAGAGCCTTGAGGTACTCCACCACCATCTCGATGGCTCCATCTTGCTCTCCCCGATGGCAGGTGAAAGCATAGTGGCAAGTGTAAGGCACATGGCATGGAAGGTAGCGGTAGCGGCGAGTCTTCATCGTAGGAAGGATGTCCCGAAGACGAGCTATCGCCTCACGGGCAGCCATCTGCATGGCATGCCTCTCCGTAGGCATGGCCCTTCCCACAAAACGGAAGTGGCGAGCTACAGAACATCCTCCCTTGAATTGCACCACAGCTTGGTGCATGGACACGTCGTCGTTGAGCATGTGCTGATAGAGCGTGAACTCCGGACGAGTCGCTGGCCCGATCGCGAGCTTGGTGATGGAAACGAGGAGCTTGACAAACCCCTCGGGCACGTTCGTGAACACTCGAGTCTCGCAGTTGCTGCCAGCCATCTACAAAAGTAGGCAAAAATTCTGAGTAGTCAAGTCATAAATTTTATGATGACCAACAAAAAATAGCTACAATTGCAAAAATGCTGAAAAGCACAAAAGACACTAATAACCGATTAGCGATCGCACCTAGTGGCTTCCTACAGTCAGCCTGGCTCTGATACCAAGCTTGTCATGACCGGTTTTTCAATAAAATATTTATTGAGAGACCAATCCCTTTTACGGACCAGTGAAGAAGAATTCCTTCTCACTGGTAGACAATATCTTGGTCACAGAAGAGAAATACCAGGAGTACTGAATATAATACAAGTTTTGAGCGGAGACTGCCCAACAATTTATTACAAGCACGCCGATAAAACAAGACGGCGGATAGGGTGGCATGACTACTAACTCACGATAATAACGGTGGTGGAAATATCACTGCGACGCGAGTGATATGACTCCTGAAGACTACAGCTCTTCGAGCGTCGGAGTGAGGCTCGAGGAGACTTATTGCGGGTGGCGGAAGCGTATGTAATACAAGTGACCAATATCCGGGATCGCGCAGGACTGACTGGGACTCCTCTAGGCGTCGGACGCGCTATCAAACTCTTCATCCAAGAGATCGCCTTCGTCAACATCTGGCCAAATCAACAAGCCAGGTGAGTACTATGAAAGTACTCGCAAGACAGTTCGGACATAAGATATAACAAATGAAAACATGAAGCATAAGAACAAGTTAACCAGCGCGTTCAGACATAGAGTTAATAAATACTGGGTGCCAAACGAGTGTCTGAATGACTCCTCGAGAGGAAACTGCAAGAATAGTAATGCCGTAGTCGGGCGTCAGGGCGACACCACATAAAGGGCTTATAACAGAAAATAAAAGACGAACATGCCACAGTCGGACGTCTGAGCGACATCACATAAAGGGCTTATATTGTAGCTCAATAATTTAGTAGCTCGAGATTATAAATTATTACAAGTACAAGACAAATATAAAGTTAGTCCATCCATAGTAATAATAATTAAACTGGGTTTACCACTTGAACTTGCTCACCGGGGACAAGTTTTCCACGCGGATAGATAGGGATATACTGACTACACTACTTGATCATGGATACGATGACTTGGAAGGATATGACTCTGCAGAGTTTGTACTTAACCACAGCCAACGGATTTCAGTAGTCACGGGGACTAGTTCCGTTTACAGTGTTTTGGAAGAAACATGTCTAACCAGTACACACCCATTTGACATTCCGAAGCCAGGGATCACCCTCAGCAACGTTCAAGAAAAACCTTGAGACGGGGAGGCTACAACCTCACGTAGCATGGGATCAAATTTATATACGCGTGCTCTAAGGGGGTGCCCCCCCTCTCGGTCCCAACCGGAAACACCCATGCCCCCTGACCGGATGACTGGCTTTAATCCTGGGCCAAGGTACCATCATCTCGGCCCCTCTGTTTGGTGTGTACACGGAAAGAGGTTACCAACTTACTAAACCGCATCCTGGCAAATGAAACATGTGGCAGCACGGAGGGGAAAAGAACGATAACGTGACTTCGTCCACGTTAACGTCGGAATTCGTCGGATGAAACAAGGCTGGTATGCTACAACAGTACCACCTTGCTGCCCTTCATGTCACCACATGATTAGGCCATCTCTCACCAGAGATCATCGCACAATTGGAACATGCGGGAAGTTGCCTCACAAGCAATGCGGTACTCACTGACACTCATATGCCACGCGCAACCTCTTACGCAAACATGCACAACATCGATCATATCAAAGGTTCAAACATGCTTGCCTGGTTCGGAGAAGTCGGAGTCTAGCTCGGCGAATTTCGCGGCTCCGTCACCTCTCCCGGAACCTACGGCAATAACGAAAATGGGCACTAACGTGAAAACCAATGCGTGCAGAAAAATTTCTCCAAAAATTTTCCAAATAAATCCCATAAAAAACTAGACAAAATTTTAAGACTGTCAGAAAAAGAATCACTCAAAAATCACTTTTTATCAAAAAGTTATAAGAGTTTCTGTCCAGGGACTCATCTGTAATGAAACAGAAAAGTTCCAGGGGTTAAACTGAGAAAGCAGAAAACGCTTCGGAAAGAAATGCGCGAGCCCACAGAGAAAACGTATTTTGCCCGAAGGCGTCAACGGAAAACGGTTCGCGGGGAAAAGGAAGAGAGGCTGACAGGGGGCTCCACATGTCAGGTTTAAAAAGCTCGCCGGCGCCCGAAGACTGCGGTGGACGCCGGCGTCGAACCACGGCGAGTAAGGAAGATCGGAGGGTACCAAGAGCTTCAGCGTGTCCTTCCGCGTCGGTGGGTGGTGGACTCGAGCGTCGGAGAGCACCACGTCGACGGCGACACTTTCTTCGGCGGACGGCGGCTCGGGCGATGGTGGGGATCTCCGGTGGAGGGCTGCAAACTTCGAATTGAAGCGCGGGTAAGAAGGAGGGATGCATAGTGAAGCTACGGGCAAGAGATGGGAGGCAGAGGCGCAAGCACGGGAGTGAATCGAGCTGGATCCCGTGGCGGGTCGCGGCGGCCGGAGACGGGGAAGAAAGCTCTCCCGTGGCTCTACCAGTGGCTAGGCGTGCTCTAGGTGGAGTGCAGAGGTGGTGTGGGTTCGAGTTGAAGCTTGGGGCCTCTATTTATAGGCGGATCGACGGGGTGGCCGTGAACGGAGAATCTCCGGCGAGCAATTACGGCGATGCAGTGGATTGGCAGGAGGTTTGAGTGGCCAGGCAGCATCAGTGGAAGTTACTGGTGTCGTTACCCCGCAAATCTCGGTTGGTCTTGGCATAATGGCTTCGGTCCACGGTGGGGTGGCCGCACGGGCACGACGGCGGCAGAGAGCGTGCTCCGCGCCCTGCGGTTCACGACGAGAGTGGTAGCGCGTTCTGGGGAGTGGAAGGCCACGCGGCGAGCTCCGGTTGTTTGGGCGGCGCTGGGTGGCGCCGTCAGCGCCGCGCCCCTCTCTGGCGGCCGCAAAGCCGCCGCTGGCGTCGGTCACGGGGCGGCGCACCTTCTGCTGCTCGTCGCCGATGTCCGCAAGGTGCCAGACGCTCGTGCGGTGCAGAGGACAAGGGGGAGGGGACAGGGAACACGGCGACACAGCGGCACTGGCGAGATCGACGTCGGGTTCTGAAGAAAACGACAGTAGCACCGAAATGTTCTCTGAACTTAACTGAACTTGACATTGACAAAGCACTGCAGGTGTTCGACAGAATGATTTGGCAAGTAGAAATTTTTTTCTGGAGTTGGTACTTGGTGAGGTGACCACTCAATGTACCCAGTGGCTGCCTGGTTTTACTTGGAATTTTTGGAGAAAGATTTGAATGAATTTCACCAAATTTGACAAACCTGGTCCAAACTTGCAGCAAGTGTAGTTTGAAAAATTTGAACTGAAGACCAGTGGATCTTCATGGATCTTGGTTGAGGGTTCAAAGGACTAGGAAGGGAAAGAGGTTTGGGGGCAAAAATCAAAACAGAAAGTGGAGTTCCTTTGTAAATCACCAATGGCTAGAATAGAAGGCAGAAATTTTTTGAATAAGATTTAAATGGAAAAATAATTATATGGAGAGGTACAACTTGCTGGATTTGATGCAAAACATGATCCAAACGTGAGGGAAGGTTTAGGAGAGTGGATTTTCACTAAGGCCATGGCAAGAGAGAATTGTTGAAAGTGGTAAAGGGTTATTCCAAAAGTCATAGTGCATTTTCAAAGAGATTTTCAAAAGGCATTTTTCTCAAGTGAAAAGCATTTTGGTTTGAGTCCAAATAAAAATAACAAGAATCTCCAAGATCAAAACAGGTCTTTGGTGGATCCAAATAAAACCCTTGCCATAAAAAAAAATTTGAAAGGGGGTTCTTTTGAAGAAAAAATTTAAATCACCTCCCTTAAGTCAAATAAATAATTTTGAAAAGTCCAGATAAAATTTTGGGTGTCACAGATCATCACCGGCTGCAGGCGGCGCGCTCGCACGCGCCTCGTTGCTGGAGGCACGATCAAGTTGAGGCTGGCCGGCTGCTCCACCGTCTGGCACGGCGTCTTCACCATCCTCTCCCTCATCCTCTTCGCCCTCGTCGCTGGAATCGATCTCCTCCGCCGAGTCCTCACCATCCGCCGGGTTCAGCCTGAACCACTCCTCCGGCTGAGCAATGCCATTATCATCCACCTCAGGAGCAAAGGCGCTGGTGTCGGTGTAGTCGGCGATTGCCGAGGTGCGCTGGATGATATCCGGCCGCACCGCCTCCAACTCCTCGTCGGCCTCCTGCCGCCAGGTGGCCAGCTGGTCCAAGCTCAACTCAGGATACCATGCTTTGACGAACTCCAGCGCCCGCCTAGCGCCTGACCGAGCTGTAGAAGCCTTCCAGGCCTGAAAGCGGCCAACCGCTACCTCCAGCCAGTCGGCAGTCCGACTGGGGGTACGGGGAATTGCCTCGCCGGGCCAGAGGGCGGCCAGCACTTGCGCCCCAACGCGCTGAAGATGGCGGAGCATGCGGTGAGCCGGCTGGAGGCGGGCTTGGATCGCCAGAAGCTGCTCCTCAAGCGACCGACGAGCATTCGGCGCGATCTCCACACCGGCTTGCCTTCGTGCCTCGCGGTGGGCCTCGACGACCTGGTTGGCGGCGGTAGAGTAACCAGAGAAGTACTATGCACAAGAAAGAAAGGAAGAGAAAAAACACAAAGTCGGAGAATGGACCAAATGGCAAGCGGCAAGCAAGAAACGAAGAAGAAGGCGGCCTACCGTCAACCAAGTCTTCGATCTGGCCGTAGCCGCTGATCAGCGACTGCCTTGCCTCAGCCCAACTCGCCGCCTCGGTCTCGTACTCGGCCTGGAGGGCTGCCTCGCTGTCCTGCACCGCCTTCAGGGCCGCCTTGTGGCTCTCCTCCTGGTCGGCCAGCCTCTTGACCAAGCGGTCACGCTCCTGAACCAAGGCGTCGAACTCGGCTTCCTTGGCGCGAAGGGCGGTCTGGGTCCCACCCAGCTGCTCCCTCAGGCTGGCATTGGCCCTGCAGATATGGCAAAGAAGGAAAAAGCAATAAGAAAGAAGTCGCCAGGAAAGATCCGACCCGACTGCTCAGCAGTCGGCCCGAATCTCGGGGACTACACCCAGTGGGTGCGCTGACGCGCCCCCACGTGAGATAAAAGATGAAGCACTTACTCCGGCTCTCAGTTAGATCAACGGTCTTCTGGGTCAGCTCCCGAGCCTGGGAGTTGAAGGCAGCCGCGCGGAGGTTATGGTAGTCCTGCAAGTCGGACAGAGAAGCGAACAAGAGCAAGATAAGCAATCAAAGTCTACTAAGAAGTTCCAAGCCGCCTGCTCAACAACCAACTCGGAACTCGGGGACTACACCCAGTGGGTGTGCTGACGCGCCCCCATGGAAGAAATCAAGATCAAGAAACAGAAAAGCGGGAAGACTCACCCGAATGGCCGCCCGTGTCGCTAGGAACTCTTCATTGTACTGCCTCAGCACGGCGGCCCGGGACTGAAGCCGGTTCCGGACTTCTTGCGCCGCCACGTTCACCACGGCCGTCCCACAACCCGGCGTCCACCCCGAACTGGCGTTGGCTGTCTCCAGATCCTAGGTCGATGAGCTAGAGCCCGCGGCCTTCTGCGGGTCCGGCGCCGAAGTCGCCTTCCCCGCGCGTTGGTGTGATGGCGACCGGGCCACCAGGTCCGTCCTCGCAGCCGGCTCACCCCCAGTCGGCCGCACGGGCGACGGGTCAAGCCGGCTGCCTCGGTCCGCCCCAGTCGTCTATGGCGGTGCCGCCTCCCTCTCCCAGACGACAATGTCGTCCTCCTCCCTCTCCATCCCCGGCAGGTCGCCACCGGCTTCCTCCGGCGGGGGCTCCAGGATCTCAGGTGCCACGGCGCGCAGGGGGGTGACAAGCAAGGCCCCCGCTGCTGCGGCTGCAGCCTCCGCCTGAGCCTTGGCCGCCGCGTCGGCTTGTGCCTTCGCCGACTCCTCCGCCATCTCCTGCACCGCCTTGGCAGCGGCCGCCCTCAGCTCCTTCGCCTCCCGCGCCTCCCGCACATTCCGCTCCGTTGCCGCTTGAAGCTCGGCACGGGAGTCCACGTGGCGGGTGCTTGCGGATCCTCCCGCCGATCCAACCACGGAGGCTGCAGCGATCCGCTCAAGAGAGAGCGGAGCCCTGTTTGATAAGTCAAGACAAGGATTCAGAAATCGACAAGAAAAGAAGAAGGAATATGCAAGAGAATCGACACTTACACCGAAACCTTTTGCGGCTGCTTCACCACCTTGCGGAAGTGGGCCGCCTTCGCGGCTGCCTCATCCCGCCTGGTCGCCGCCGCCCCGCTCTTGGGCTTCTTCGGCCGACTGCCGAACAAGCCCGATGCGGCCCGGCGCTTCTGCGCGCCGACTTGAGCAGGCGACGTGGTGGATGAACCCGCGCCATGGTCGCACACCGGCTGGCGGCGCGGGACAATTTCCACCTCATCGTCTTCCGGCCAGTCGTCGAAACTGGCTCCAAGCCCGGAGCCGCCTGCTTCGCCGCCTCCTGCCTCGGTGTTGTCGTCCATAGCGGCCGCCCCCAAGTCGGGGTCCTCCAAGTCATGCTCCGCCCGGTCGGGGATAAATTGGCGATCCGTCCCTGCTGACCCGGCCGCAGGTCGAAGGAGAGGGCTCTGCCAAGACGTGCCGACTGGTCAGAGTCGGCCAAGAAAAACTTGGTGACAAAACTAAAGAAGAGAAGACAAAGAAAGCATACCATAGGCGGGGGATTGGCTCCGGAGTACGGCTCCTTGCCAAACTGCCACTCTGCGGAGAGCTTGCAGTTTGCGAGATAGTTCACCATGTGAGCCACCTCGTCATGAGGCATCTCCTTGGTGCACATCCGACTCGGATCGAGTTGGCCGCTCATTTGACAGATCAAATGAGAGCGGCCTTGAAGCGGGAGCACCCGGCGCACCACGAAGGCGGCCAGCAGGTCGGGCCCAGTCAGGCCCTCCGACTGGATCATTACTCGGAGTCGGGCGATGGCGGTGGCTCCAGCCGGCGAGAGCGTCCTGGCCCGATAGGACCACTGGGGCCGCCTCCGAGCCGGCGGGCCGGCAAATTGACATAGTCGCCTTGCGGGGCGACGTTCTTCACGTAGAAGTACGATTTCTGCCAGAGTTTCACCGACTAGATCAGCGTGATGGTAGGGAAGGGGTTGTCGGCTGACGGCCTCCGCACCGCGATGAAGGCGCCGCTCCGAGCCGGCACGCCCTGCATGCGGGTGTCCAGCTTGGATTGGAAGAATTCCCCCCAGAGCTCGAGGGTGGGAAGGACGCCGAGGAAGCCCTTGCACAGAGTGACGAAGGCGGCCAGCACCACCACCATGTTTGGAGTGAGGTGGTGCGGGTGGAGCTGGTAGAATTCGATGAAGGAGCGGAAGAAGGCACTCGCGGGTAGGCCGAGGCCGCGCAGGAAGTGCGAGCGGAAGATTACCCGCTCGCCTTCCTCCAGCGTCGGCGAGATCTCCTTCTTCGGCGCAAGACGGACCCGCACCTGGTCCTCGTTGGGCAGCCGCCGCGTCTTGTGGAGGAAGTCGATGTGGTCCGCGTGGACGTTGGAGCCGTCCCAGTCTCCGCGGTGCTGCATGACGGCGGGAAGCTGACGAGAAAGGGCGCGGCGACGGCGAAACCACGGCCCCGCGGCAGCGAACTGCGGGGTAGTGCGAAGAATAGAGGAATGGTGCGGCGGTGCAGGGCTGCTGCGGCGGCGAAGGGCTGCTGCGGCGGAGAAGGAAAGGAAGAAAATGGCAGAGCGAGGGTGAGCGTGCGAGCGCCTGCCGCTCCCCCTCCTCCCCCTACTTATAGCCTCGTGCGGCGAAGCCGAGGAGGCGAGGCGTGGGGGGAACGTGGGATTAACTGCGCCCACACCCCCACGTACCGCGATTATTGCGCCCTAACGACGTGCAGAAACTGCCGCCGGAAGGCGAGCGGCCTGCTTTGGGCCACAGAGAATCCGCGCCTAGGCCTAGACGTGGGAGTGGTGGGCCCCGGCCTGCGGCGGCATCCCGTCGCGCGCGTGGGCTGGCAGGCTTTTTTCAGCCGGCGGGTGCCACGTGGCGCGCGGGCAGGGAGCGGCCGACCCGCAACCTGGCGTGCGCACCAGCCGACTCCCGCCTCCAGACTTCAAAATCTCGCCAAAACGGCACACCCACCGAAGCCGGCTCCTAGCTGCAGGCTCTTCAAGATAGGAAGCTGACTGAGCTTCTCGTCCTCTTCTCAGCCTCGAAGCCCAACCAGCTTCGGGGACTACTGTCGAAGTAAATGGCCACGGGTAGCCTAACCGACTCCCCCTCGCTCTTTGAAAAATTATCAGGCCGATCGGGCCTTCAAGCATCCAAAACACAGGGTCGCCTTCCCCTGGTCGGCCATCTCACAGGCCGACTACCGGAAGGCGACCCGACCTCAAAAACCTTCCCGAAGATAACCATAAGATGGCCGACTCCCAGAAGCCGGCCATAAGATGACCGACTCCCAGAAGCCGGCCACAAGATGACCGACTCCCGGAAGCCGGCCGCAAGAAGACCGACTCCCGGCAGCTGGCCAAAACTGCACCCTCAAGGGCTGCACCCACATAACGGTGATGAGACAGGGCGTGGCCACAGTACAGCCTGCCACCCCCGAATCCCGGAGCACGCATGGCCACAGTGCACCGTACGGGTCAGCCATCCCCCGTTCGGCGAGGCACTGTTGCCATGTTGACCGTGACGCCACCCACGACAGGCGCTAGTACGGCCTGCGGGCGGCGGCCCCCTTTAGCCAGAGAGACGCTCGAAGGCGGCCAGGCCTCCCCTAGTCGGCCTGGGGCGTAGCCGGCTCCCAATAGCCGGCTACCTCCCTCCCTCGAAGTATGTGCATCATTAAGAAGACAAGACGAGGTAAAGCTACAGTGAGAGTCCGCCGGACGGCGGCACTGTAGCCATGCTTACCTCAGCAAAGCCATCGTCATCAAGGGCGAGGCTACAGTAACCAACAGCCGGCGGGACCCACCAGTCGGCGGGCCCCAACGGTCGGCGGAGAAGCCGGCGAACACAGACACTGACGGCTGGGACCCGCGCCCAGCCGGATTACCATTGTATCCCTGGGGGGTAGGCCTATATAAACCCCCCAGGGCACCCATGCAAAGGGTTGATCTCTGAGATAGTTTACACACCACGTAGAGAGAAGAGGAGAGCTAGCCTTGCCCTTCTTCCTGCTCTAGCCAAACAGCTCAAGGAGCACTTGTAGCTACTTGTGTTGATCTAGTGATCATGCGGAGACCCCGCAGAGCAGGACTAGGGGTGTTATCTCCACGGAGAGCCCCGAACCTGGGTAAGATTCACCGGCGTGCATGTCTTCGCCTTATCCCGTTTCCAGGCACCGGCGATGTCGCACCTACCACCCGACAGTACTCCCATCGCTGGCCTAGCCATCCCTCTACTCACCCACACCTGCTGTTATTCTTCCGGCGACGGCAGACGAACCAGTAAACCCTCGTACAGTCGTACTCCCCTCCGCGTGGGAAACAACTGCCGAGTCTTCCCTGCCTCCGTGTCGTTCCCTTCCTAGGCCTCGCCGTCGTCCACCGCCCTGGTGCTCTCGGTGCGGCCTGGTCAACGTGGTCAATGACCGACATGCATCTGAAGTGGACTGTACATGGAGAGGCCGACAGCTGGGTCCACGGCAGCACGCAAGGAAATGCCTCCTTATTACGCGCAAAATAATGATTCCTCCACCTGACATCAGGGACCCACCGAAAGGGCCTCTGTATTTCGCGAAAAAAACTTTACCGCTGCTGACAGCTCGGACCCACCAGCTATATCTTCGCACGCAAGGAAGTGCCTCCTTATTACGCACAAAAAAAATGAATACTCCCCCTGCTAGCTGGGACCCACCATGGTGGGAGGCTGACTTGTGGGCCTACTAAGTTGACTGGGACGGGGGCCTTTGTCAACTTTAGTCAATATGAACGATTCTAGCTCCAGTGACCGTACGATGTCCATCCAACGGCCGTAGTGCTTCTTCAACCTCTGGTCTTCTTGCTCCAGCCGCCCAAAGCAGCGCCGGTCGTGCCGCATGCTCCTGCCTCCCGTGGCCGGCTGTGCTGCCGCGGAGGCCTCACCACACCCTACTATTCCCACCGCTGGCCAGGCCCTGCGGCGACGGCAGCCTCACACCGCAGCCGAACCAGTGAACCCTCGTACTCCTCTCCGCGCGGGCTTCCACTGTCGCGTCTTCCCCGGCTCCCCGTCGTCCCCTTCCTAGGCCTCGTCGTCGTCCACCGCCCTGGTGCTCTCGGCGCGGCGTGGTCAACGTGGTCAAGGAACGACTTTCATCGGACGTGGACTGTGCGTGGAGAGGCTGACAGCTGGGTCCACGGCCGTAGCAAGGAAGTGCCTCCTTATTACGCGGAAAATAATGATTCCTCCACCTGACAGCTGGGACCCACCGGACGGGCCACTTTATTTCACTAAAAAAACGTTTCCCCTGACTGCTGGGACCAACCAGCTACATCTTCGCACGCAAGGAAGTGCGTCCGGGCAAAAAAAGATTCGCCCCCTGACTGCTGGGACCCACCAGCTACATCTTCGCAGGCAAGGAAGTGCCTGACAGTCGGGACCCACCTGGTTGAAGCGTACATAGCATTGTCATTCTGGTCGCGAACGTGTACGTACATACTGGTCGATGTAGAGGCGCGCACGTGCCGTAGTAGAGGCGCGCACGTAGCATGTACACGTACGTACAGCGGCCAGTGTGCAAGAAAGAAAATACGGCCACATACATACATACGGGCAGGGTCTCGAACGCCTACTCGCGCATACGTACGGCCAGGGCTCGTGTACATGGCTGGGTCAGAACGGAGAAACAGCGTCGTCATCGTGTTCATGGGGAGCCAACCGGCTGGGTCGGAACGGAATGCGTCGTCGTGTTCATCAGGAGGGCTTGGATGGAACAGCCGATGGAAACGAGGCCTGGCGTACCGCAGAACGGAGGAAACGGCCTTGTGTTCGACCGGCCACATTTGAAATGGGATCCTGTTCATCGGGAGGGGTCTGGCGTACCGCAAAACGGAGGAAACGGACCTCCTAGGGTCGAAACGGGGGTCCTGTTGATCGGGAGGGGTGTGGCGTACGGCAAAACGGAGGAAACGGACTTGTGTTGGAGCGCTACGGTTGAAACGGGGGTCCTGTTCATCGGGAGGGGTGTGGCGTACCGCAAAACGGGACTCCACGGGACACTGTTCATCTCCACCGTGGACCCCCTCCCGCCTCCACGGGCTAATGTTCATCCACCGTCGACCTCCTCCAGCCTCCACCTGCGACTGTTCATCCACGGGCTCCTGTTCATCCAGCCTCCACCACGCGCTACTCCACCGGCTACTGTTCAACCAGCCCTCTCCACGGGCTCCTGTTCAACCACCCCTCCTCGGGCTACTGTTCATCCAGCCCTCCACCGTCTACTGTTCATTTTGCCCTCCACGGGGTGGTCCTGTTCATCCTGCCCTCCACGGGGTCCTGTTCATCCTGCCCTCCACGGGGTCCTGTTCATCCAGCCCCAACCGGCTCGATCGACCGGGGTCCTGTTCATCCAGAGGCAACACCACGGGGTCCTGTTCATCCACCCCCACCGGGAACTGTTCATCCAACCCCCCCCCCCCCAAGCAACGATCACTGTTCATCCAGAGGCAGCATCGATCGGCTTCAGTTAGCAGCAGTAGCGAAGGAATCGCTCGATCGGGTTCAGTTAACAGCCATCGATCGATCGCTCGGGTTCAGTAACGCGTAGCCTGCAGTGCAATCACTCAGGTTCAGTTAGAGCCCAACGCCTCGCTCGGGTTCAGTTAGAGCCAACACCTCGCACACACGTGCGTACGTGTACGAGAGAAATGCGCATCACTCGGCCCCCGACCTCCCACCGTAACCGGGAAGTCCCCAAAATTTTCCTCACCCTCGCTTCTACCATGGTTTTTTCCGTCATGGACGGCCCAAAGAATGTCATGCAGCTGCGTCTCCGGCCCGCCCAGGACGAAAAGCCCATTTTCTGTCATGATTTTTTGTCATAGAAGTAGGAGCCCACCACATCTATGATGATACCGGGTTTTCTCACAATTATCGCCATAGAAGTGTCATATGTATGACAGAAAAAAAAATTGTTCGGCCCAAAATGTCACAGATGTGTCTTTTTTTTGTAGTGATCGTCACTGTCATCCTCATTGTCATCTGGGGATTGCCAGTCTGTGCTCTCCTCTCCCTCCTGGAACTGCACTCCGTTGGGCATCGAGTACATCTTGGTGTAAATCTGCAAGGCACCAGTCAACAAAAATCAGTCGGGTTCAAGAACAACTGCTAGTCGAAAAGAGAAAACACCCGACATTTTAAGCTTTACCTCGTCGGGCTCATGGTTGGTGTCGAATGGCAGAACTCTCCTAGACCCCCTGGGGTTGTCCTTGTTTCTGGTGATGCTTCGCAGCCACTGAGCCACCGTCTCCTCGGCGACCTCCTCCGGGTGGACCCGAGCGGTGTCTCCAGGGCCTGAGTACATCCACATCGGGTGATCTCGTGCTTGGAGAGGCTGGATGCATCGACTGAGGAATACCTCCAACAGATCCATGCCAGTCACCCCCTCCCGGACCAAGTTGACGACCTGGTCAACTAAAAGATACACCTCGCCTTTCTCCTTGGGGGCTACGGTCAGTGAAGAGGGTTGGCGGAGTCGTTCCATAGTGAAAGGGGGGAGAACGGTCGACTGACCAGGAGTGGGAATATCCTTGCAGTAGAACCAGGTTGACTGCCACCCTCGAACTGACTCGGGAAAGGGTCATGGCAGGAAAAGTACTCCTACCTCTGGTCTGAATCCCTAAACCCACGCAAATTTGAATCACATGCGTCTTTTCGTCAGTCGGATGAGCCTTCTTCACCGACTGAGATAGACAAGTGAAGATGTGCTTGAACAGGCCCCAGTGCAGCTGGCAACCCAAGAAGTTCTTGCACATCGAGATGAAAGCAGCGAGATACGTGATGGTGTTCGGAGGGAAATGATGGATTTGGGCACCGAAGAAGTTCAAGAAACCCCTAAAGAATGGGTGCGGAGGAAGGGAAAAACCTCGGTCGAAACGGGTGGCGAGGAGACACGCTCATCCTCACGCGGCTGAGGCTCCGATTCCCCCTCCAGCAATCTCCAAGACTTGTCAGTAATCAGGCCATCCTCGACGAGCTTCTCCAGGTCGTCCTGCTCAATGGTGGAGCGGATCCAATCTCCCTGGATCCAGCCCGGCGGCAAACCAGACCGCGATGACGTCCCCCGAGCCGTCTTCTTGCCCTTTGCTGTCGTCGTCGCCTTCTTCTTGTGCTCCAGGGCCGCCATCTTGTCCTTTCCCATCGCGGCGGACGGTGTACGGGCGGAACGGCGGCGTCGAGAGTGCAGGAGGATGCGGTGGAGAAGCAGAGGAAGAATAGAGAGGACGAGGTTCACTCCGCAAACGCATCGGCCTCGACGACCTTATATGGGCCCATTTTCGAGTGGCTGACCCGTGGGCCCGAGCAATCCTGTCAAATCCTGCAACATTCGCGCGCCCGATACATGGCGAAAAAGGCGGCGCGACAATCGAGGCCCCCTATCCAACCACTCCGATTACTATGGCACGCTCCGTCCCCCGCGCTTCCCCAAAATTTCAAATCCCGTGAGATCCGGGAGCAACAGAGCGGCCAATCGCGCCGAAGATTTTGTACCATATCAACACTCGAAGATTGTTCGTATAGTTCACTCGTCGACGGCCTCTGAATTGATCAAGGCGACTGAAACGAGGTTGAAGCTTCAGCATGATTCACAGATTCCAGTGAAATGCCTCTGAAGCATAGAATCGAGTCGGTGTCAACTTCAACTCTTTCTTCACTCGGACCTCAATCCATTCGGGGGCTAATGACGATGTCATGTACCTAGGGTAGGGTCATAAGCCTGACTTAGAGGCCCTACCCAAGGACACTGCACTAGAGTCAAAGACATTCGGAATACAACAGAAGAAACCGACTGAGTTCGCCTCAGAGTGCAATCCACTCGACCACCTACCTCACTCAGATACCCCAATTCCATTCGACCAAGATAAGAGTCACTCGACTACCCGGAGAATCACTCGGAGACAGAAGGCCTAAAACCACTCAAGATGGCAACAGTCAGGCGTTCACTCTGTAGTCTTAATGATCATTTATAGCTCTTTATAGCTGGCGTTACCAATAATGCCCCGCCTTAATGTATATTGAACCCTGTGTAACGTGGGATGGCTGGGGTCCTGGCGCACTCTATATAAGCCACCCCCCTCCTCTGGCACAAGGGTTCACACCCCCTGTAACTCTCACGCATAATCCAGTCGACCAAGCCTCCAAGCACTGAGACGTAGAGCTGTTACTTCCTCCGAGAAGGGCCTGAACTCGTAAACCTTGCGTGCACAACCTCACCGTAGCTGGGATCTTGCCTCCTCCTACGTACCCCCTACTCTTACTGTCGGACTTAATCCCATGACAACATGGGAATATTATAGGAAAAAGTGTTATCCAAGAATTCTTTAATTGCACGGGAACATTAGTTTGTGATGATATCCCTATTCTTAAAAATACCAAAACTTTTCCGAAGCTATTTCTGCACTTGTCCTTAAACTTGAGAGAAGATTTATTGGCACCCATCCTACTTTGCAAAGGATGTTTTATGAGTTGCAGTTATAAGCAAACCTAAGGCTAAAAAGATAACTACCCATATCCTCATGAAAGAATTTGATTATATATTGCGAGAAGCTAGAGAGATTTTTGATTTTTACGGTATGAGTCGTGAAAAAACGGTGATAGATGAGATCTTATACAACAAGGATTACTTGTTGAGATCTTTATTTCGTGATGATCACACTTTTGATGAGAATACCAAAAAGGAGGTTCCTCCTTTAAACATAGTCCAACAAGTTTTCAATGGGATTAACAAACAATATTCTTGGATTGTAAAAGGGAACAAAGAAGGATTTAAGGATGATGAGCTTAATAATGCAAAATTTCAATTAATGATGTATTCCATATTATTTTTGAAAAACCTCTTGATAAAAACACATCCATAGAGGATAAGAAGAAAGATGACAACACTTGAAACTATGCATTGCGCCTAGATATGGGCCTAAAACAATAGCGCTAGTTGGGAGGCAACCCAATAGTTATCTTATTTTTCTTGTTTCTTTTTCTGTTTTTTGGTGTGCACACAATTATGCTACTGTTATGGTTGTGTTTTTGTGTTTATATTATTTTTTGTGCCAAGTAAAGCCTTTGGGGTGATTTGGATGACAGTTGATTCTGTGAAAAAACAGAAACTTTTTCGCCCAACACTGAAATTCTCTAAAATCACTGGAACGTGGAAAACTTCTTAATTTTTTACACATGATTGATATAAAAAAATTCCACGTTTTCCAAATTTTGTAGAGTTGAACACGTATGGTCAATATTCAGATTACTACAAACTGTTCTATTTTTGACAGATTATGTTTTCGTTGCATTGTTTGCTTGTTTTGATGAAACTATGGATTGTATCGGGGGTATAAGACATGGAGAAGTTAGAATACAATAGGTATAATGCAATAATAAAATATGAATGGGTTTACAATAGTACCTAAAGTTGGTAATTTGGTTGTTATACTAATGGATCTCACGAAGGTTTTTGTTGAGTTTTGTGTGCTGAAATTTTCAAGTTTTGAGTGAGATCACGATGGATGAAGGAATAAGGAGTGGCAAGATTCTAAGCTTGGGGATGCCTGAGGCACCCCAAGGTAATATTCAAGGACTCCCAAGCAACTAAGCTTGGGGATGCCTGAGGCATCCCCTCTTTCTTCTACCAACCATCGGTAATATGGCTTGGAGCTATATTTTTATTTATCACATGATATGAGTTTTGTTTGGAGCGTCGTGTATTATATGAGTCTTTTCTTTCTTTGATTTTTAGTTTGTCACAATCATCTTTGCTGAACACACCTATATGAGAGGGCCACACATTTTACGTAATTTGTTAGAATACTCTTTGTGCTTCACTTTTTTTATCTAGGTAGTTGCTCTAGTACTTCACTTATATCTTTTAGAGTACGGTGGTGTTTATATTTTGAAGAAATAGTTGCACTCTCATGCTTCACTTATATCATTTTGAGAGTTGATAATAGTAATGGCAATATGCACAAGTTATGAATTTAGTCCTAATATGATGGATATTCAAGAAGGATGTAATAAAAACTTTCATATAGATCACGGAATATGATAAGTTTGATTCCTTGCAATAGTTTTGTGATATAAAGATGATAATATGTGGGTTATACTAGTGAGTAATTGTGGTTTAGTAAGAATATTGGTTTTAAGGTTTGTGATTCCCTATGCATGCACGCAAAGTCAATACTTATGTAACGAAGTTATATCCTACTTATGCTGCATTATTCAGTGTAGTTATTCTCAATGCATGTTTATGGCCATTTTTGTTTTCTAGTTGGTCGCTTCTCAATCTATTTGATAGCCTTCCTTTGTACTAAGCGGAAATGCTGCTTGTGCATCCAATTCCTTAAACCTGAAGTTGTGCCATATGAGTCCACCATACTTACCTATATGCGGTATTTACATGTCGTTCCAAGTAAATTTGCATGTGCCAACTCTAATCATTCAAATAATTATCCGTTTTGTGTGCGTGTACCACTCATGGAGCAACAGGTGGTTGCCAATATCTTTCATGCTAGATGAGTTATCCTCACAATGAGTGTTTATTCACTTGTCATTGCACGAGAAAGTGGTAGGTAATAGGGATGCCCAGTCCCATAATGAATGAAAATAAAAAAATGAAATAAACTCCCCCTTGGAAGTTGAAAGTTTGGAAGGCACCCGTGGATACTGCTAGCCATTGATTGTAAAAGAATGATTGAGGGGGAGTAAAACTTTATTTTCCGTTTGTGAACCACCTATAATGTGTCTAGCATGAAATATATTAGGAACTTTCGGTCGTACCATTGACAGGAAAAGCATGCCTCTCAAAATAATTCTATCTTTGTTTTAAGCTTTGAGCTCTGGCACCTCTACAAATCTCTGCTTCCCTCTGTGAAGGGCCTATCTATTTTACTTTTATGCATTTTTTGAGTCTTCATCTTCTCTTATAAGCACCAACTAGAGAATACTATTGTCATACTTGTGCATTGGGAGTAGTTAATATTGAGTGTGTTTCATGAATGGATCAATGATTAAGCATGATGGGCTAGGGATAACTTTCTTTAGCATTGATATTTTGAAAGGCATGATTGTTAGTTAGTATGCCTGAGTATTTATGTCTTTATGTCAAATTATAGACTATTAATTTGAATCATTCAGATCTCAATATTCATGCCACAAAAGAAAGATTACATGATGAATATGATAGGTAGCATTCCATGTTAAAAATTCTGTTTTTATCATTTACCTACTCGAGGACGAGCAAGAGTTAAGCTTCGGGATGCTTTATACGTCTCTGACGTATCTATAATTTTTTTTATTGTTCCATGCTATTATAGTATCAATCTTGGATGTTTATTATGCAATTATATATCATTTTTTGGGACTAACCTATTAACCTAGTGCCTAGTTCCAGTTGTTGTTTTTTTTTGCATGTTTTTGGCTTTTCAGGAAATCAATATAAAAAACATTCCAAACGGACAAAAAACTTTGGATTATTTTCTTCTGGACCAGAGTGGACCCTAGAAGCTTCGGGAGAAGATTTGATGAGCCATGAGGGAGAGACAAGCTCGGGCGGTGCGCCCCCCAGGTTTGTGGGCCTCTCGTGGCACCTCTTGACCGAATTCCAGCACTATAAATTCTCAGATATTGCCCCTACATCAAAGAGCCACCCAAAATACTTGTTTCGCCGTCACCAGTTTCTGTTCTCGCGAGATCCTATCTGGAGGCCTTCTCCAGTACTCTGTCGGAAGGGGAATCGATCATGGAGGGTCTCTACATCAACATTGCTACCCTTCCGATGATGTGTGAGTAGTTTACCACGGACCTACGGGTTCATAGCTAGTATTGAGATGTCTTCTTCCCTCTCTTTGATCTTCAATACAGTGTTCTCCTTGATGTTCTTAGAGATCTATTCGATGTAATCACTTTTTGCGGTCTGTTTGTTGGGATCCGATGAATTGTGTGTTTATGATCAGATTATCTATGAATATTATTTGAGTCTTCTCTGAACTCTTTTATGCATGATTATTATAGCTTTGTATTTCTCTCCGATCTATTGATTTGGTTTGGCCAACTAGATTGATTTTTCTTGCAATGGGAGAGGTGCTTTGTAATGGGTTCGATCTTGCGGTGCTCAATCCTAGTGACAGAAAGGGACATGACACGTATTTGTATCGTTGCCATTAAGGATAAAAAGATGGGGTTTATTCATATTGATTGAGTTTATTTTTTCTACATCATGTCATCATGCTTAAGCCGTTACTCCATTCTTTATGAACTTAATACTCTAGATGCATGTTGGATAGTGGCCGATGTGTGGAGTAATAGTGGTAGATGCAGGCAGGAGTCAGTCTACTTATCTTCGACATGATGCCTATATACATGATAATTGCCTTAGATATCATCATGATTATTCGCTTTTCTATCAATTGCCCAACAGTAATTTGTTTACCCACTGTATGCTATTTTCAAGAGAGAAGCCTCTAATGAGAACTTTGGCCCACGGGTCTATCTAAACCATGTATTAAAATCCAAAAATACCTTGCTGCAATTTTATTTACTTTATTTTATTTTGTGTTTCTATTTTATCTATTTATCACTGCGAGATTTAATCCTTCAATTAACCACCAAGGGATTGACAGCCCCTTGTTTGCGTTGGGTGCAAGTATTTGTTATTTTGTGTGTAGGTACTACTAACGAGTTGTTGTGTGGTTCTCCTACTGGATTGATAACCTTGGTTTGTAACTAAGGGAAATACTTATCTCTGCTGTACTGCATCATCCTCTCCTCTTCGGGGAAATGCCAACGCAGCTCATGAGTAGCAATCCACAATAAGATGAAATGGTAATTCAAATAGTCTTGATCTCTAGATGAGATTGAGTAGAGTTACAATTATTTCTCCCAAATTGAAATTCCTCTTACAATAGTGAAAGGGTTGATGATGATGATGGACATGAAAGGACCAAAACTAAGAATATCTTTCATGGTTCTGAAGGAAATATGCCCTAGAGGCAATAATAAAGTTGTTATTTATATTTCCTTATATCATGATAAATGTTTATTATTCATGCTAGAATTGTATTAACTGGAAACTTGATACATGTGTGAATACATAGACAAAACAAAGTGTCCCTAGTATGCCTCTACTTGACTAGCTCGTTAATCAAAGATGGTTAAGTTTCCTGACCATAGACATGTATTGTCATTTGATAAACGGGATCACATCATTAAGAAGAATGATGTGATGGACAAGACCCATCCGTTAGTTTAGCATAATGATCGTTAAGTTTTATTGCTATTGCTTTCTTCATGACTTATACATATTCCTTTGACTATGAGATTATGCAACTCCCGAATACCGGAGGAACACCTTGTGTGCTATCAAACATCACAACATAATTGAGTGATTATAAAGATGCTCTACAGGTGTCTCCGAAGGTGTTTGTTGGGTTGGCATAGATCGACATTAGGATTTGTGACTCCGAGTATCAGAGAGGTATCTCTGGGCCCTCTCGGTAATGCACATCATGATAAGCCTTGCAAGCAATGTGACTAATGAGTTAGTGTTGCGGGATGATGCATTACAGAACGAGTAAAGAGACTTTCCGGTAACGAGATTGAACCAGGTATGAAGATACCGACGATCGAATCTCGGGCAAGTAACATACCGATGACAAAGGGAATGACGTATGTTCTCATTACGGTTTGACCGATAAAGATCTCCGTAGAATATGTAGGAACCAATATAAGCATCCAGGTTCCACTGTTGATTATTGATCAGAGATGTGTCTCGATCATGTTTACATAGTTCTCGAACCCGTAGGGTCCGCACGCTTAATGTTCGATGACGATTTGTATTGTGAGTTATGTGTTTTGGTGACTGAAGATTGTTCGGAGTCCCGGATGAGATCACGGACATGACGAGGATTCTCGAAATGGTCGAGAGGTAAAGATTGATATATTGGACGATAGTATTCGGACACCGGAATGGTTTCAGAGTGTTTCGGATATTTATCGGAGTACCGAGGGGTTACCGAAAACCCCCGGGGAAAGTAATGGGCCACTATGGGCCATAGGGGAGAGAGAGGGCAGCCCACAAGGGGTGGCGCCCTCCCCCCATGGGGAGTCCGAATTGTACAAGGGGAGGAGGCGCGGCCCCCCTTTCCTTCTCCCTCTCCCACTCCTTCCCCCTTTCCCCCTCCGAAAGAAGGAGGGGGGCCGACTAGGACTAGGAGTCCTAGTGGGTTTCTCCCCCACTTGGCGCGCCCCCTAGGGCCGGCCTCCTCCCCTCTCCTCCTTTATATACGGGGGCAGGGGCACCCCAAAGCACAACAGTTGTTTCTTAGCCGTGTGTGGTGCCCCCGTCCACAGTTTACTCCTCTAGTCATATTGTCGTAGTGCTTAGGCGAAGCCCTGCACGGATCACATCACCATCACCGTCACCACGCCGTCGTGTTGACGAAACTCTCCCTCGACACTTTGCTGGACCAAGAATTCGCGGGACGTCATCGAGCTGAACGTGTGCAAAACTCGGAGGTGCCATACGTGCGGTGCTTGATCGGTTGGATCGCGAAGACGTTCGACTACATCAACCGCGTTAAGCTAACGCTTCCGCTTTCGGTCTATGAGGGTACGTGGACAAACTCTCCCCCTCTCGCTTCTATGCATCTCCTAGATAGATCTTGCGTGATCGTAGGAATTTTTTTGAAATTGTATGCTACGTTCCCCAACTGGTTCTTGAGATCCTCTCTTCTCTTGTTCTGGATGGTGTGGCCGCAACTAGGGTTCTCTTCCTCCCTCGGGCCATCCACGAAAGTGGCTTTTATAGATGTGGTGGAGCTGATGGCAATCCATATGTCCGCTCATATGAGCGCTTGCGGTCATATGGAACGCCGTCTTTTGCTCTGCTGCGCCTGATGGCATGCGTCTATTAATGGAAGTTGCTCCATTTGGCTTGATTAGTAGCAATCCCTCTTGGTTTCCTTCCATAATTGATATTTCCTGCCAAACATTGGGAAAATGGATTTTCTTCTCTTTCGAGAGATTAGCGTTAGAAATATCAGAAGAGTAATAAAAAACTGATGAAACCAAGTAAGAATCACTAGGAAAAACATCGCAAATTCTCGAGCCATCAATAGCCTATGTTTATCCTGTCAGAATTGTGAAAGATGTTGATGTCTTATCTGGTAGAACAAAGTACCCCACTATTTTCTTTGTGTTTGGATGCATGAATATATCTTCTGTCCTATTGTGTTTGGCAGACCCTTTTTACACACTGCTAGTGTTATGGCTGATTGTTGAAAAAAAAGGTAGAAGTTTTTGCGGTGCTAATCAACCAAATACTTATGAACAATGTGAAAGATAATTTTGCACAAATTGCTTCAATAGTAATTCATCTAGCTTACGCACTAGAGAAATTTTGACAAATCATGAAAGTCTTATTAATTTAAAAGACGGACGACAAATTAGTGAAATCTTTCACTTTCAACTACCACTCTTGAAATTTAATATCCCACCTGATCATTTGTTGAAACCTCCGCCTCCTTCAAAGGGAGATCCATTGTCTGAATTAAAACCTCTACCGGGAAAGTATACTTATCTAGATGGAAAAAAGTCTATCATGTTATTATCAATGCTAACCTTTTAGGACAAGAAGAAGCAAGATTATTGGAGGTGTTGAGAACACATAGAGCTACTATTGATTATACTCTGGATGATCTTAAAGGGGTCATCCCAACTTTATGCGCCCACGAGATCACCTGGAATCGGATGCAAAGCCTTTTTTTAACCTTTAACAGTAGGAGAACCTTCTACTGTGAATTAAATTAAAGAATGGGCCACAATGTACAAAGAGTTTACATGCCCATGAGATGGGGTAGAGTGAAACACTAGACTATAGAGGCTAGGATAGAGGGGATAGAGTCTTTGTGCTTCTCCTTCACCCTATGAGTGAGGAGAGAAAAATCTTCCTTGAATCTTCTTAGCCAGGATTCTTTTGATGGTGCAATTCTCCTAAAGTGCTTGTTGTTCCTCTCCTTCCAAATACTCCAAGCAGCCAACAGAAATGTTTCCATGAAGAGGGGTCGGTTCCAACCAAGTTTGGCCTCTGATATCCTTTGGATTGTTGTCTCCCCCGCAGCCCAGGGAATATGAAGGGCTTCCCAGCAATGGAAGCTGAAGGAGCACTCAAAAAATAGATGTTCCAGAGTTTCTTCATCGGGAGAGTCGCAGAGAAGGCAGCTGTGATCCTCTCCAATATTATAATGCCTTCTTTTGAGCATGTTGCGAGTGTTTAACCGATCAACCAGGAGGAGCCAACCAAAAACTTTAATTTTCATCGTGGCCCTTGATTTCCATATCCACTTGAACGTGTCATGAGCATGCATGTCTCTGAAGTAGTATGTGTAATATCTGTGCGCAGAGTAAACTTTCGAGCCCCACGAGTAAGTCCAGCTGTCCATTGATCCATTTAAAGTAGTGTTTGCCATTTGAAGTTGCAAATCTTTCACTTCATCAAAAGCTTGGCTAGAAAGGGGGAGATGGAACGTCTAGTTAAGGGAAGTTGTAGTTAGGAATCCTTGAACCGAGATATCACCAACGTTGCTTGAATCCTAAAAAGAAAGAAGTGGTGAAAGGTGAAATTCTTTAGCTTTTGGAAGAAAATATTTATCTATCCCATCTTTTATAGTACGTGGGTAAGTTATGCTCATTGTGTCCCTGAGAATGGAGGTTTAGCTGGTTGTTCCTATTGAAAACAATGAACTAATTCCTTAGAGGACTGTGGTTGGTAATAGAGTGTGCATTGGTTATAGGAAGATGAATAAGGCTACTAGAAAATATCATTATAGTTACCTTTGATTAACCAAATGTTAGAAAGGTTGTCTAAGCACATGGTTACTTGTCCTTTTGGAACTTATGCTTATAGACATATAAGAGGTATAAGAAATACATGTTTCTTATACATAGAGTGTTCTTGATGGTTATTTTGGTTTCTGTCAAATACATGTTTCTCATGAGGGTCAAGAGAAAAGGTAACTTTACTTTCCTTTTGGAACTTATGCTTACAGACATATAACTATTGGTTTGTGTAATGCACCAGCCACATTTTAAAGATGCATGACTGCCATATTCATGGGCTTTGTTGAACAAATTACCGAGTTCTTCATGGACATTTTTTCCATTTATGGGACATCTTTCGATAATTGTCTATGCAATCTCGATAAAGTTTGCAGTGGTGTGAAGAACGCAACCTAGTCTTGAATGGGAGAAGTGCCACTTCATGGTGAATGAATGTATTGTTCTTCGACATAGAATCTCTGAAAGGGGTACTAAAGTTGATAGAACTAATATAGAGGCTATAGAGAAACTACCTTCTCCTAGAGATATAAGAGGTGTAAGAAGCTTTCTCAGGTATGCTAGTTTTCATAGGAGGTTTATTAAAGATTTCTCTAAAATATATATGCCTCTTAGGAATTTAAAGGATGTACCATTCTCTTTTGATGATGATTGTGTAGAAACTTTTGAAATCTTAAAGAAAGCCTTAGTTACTGCACCTGTTATACAACCTCTTGACTGTAATTTACCTTTCGAAAGTATGTGTGATGGTAGTGAGTATGCAGTAGGGGTTGTCCTTGGACAAAGAGTTGATAACAAACTTGATGTCATTCATTATGCTAATAAAAGCTTGGATGATGCCCAAAAGAATTATGCTACTACTGAGATTTTTTTTAGCAATTATATTTGCCTGTGAAAAGTTTAGATCTTACATTGTTGATTCTAAAGTAGCCATTCACACTGATCATGCTGCTATTAAATATCTCTGAACAAGAAAGATGCTAAACCAAGACTCATGGTGGGTTTTGTTGTTGCAAGAATTTAACTTACATATTGTTGATAGGAAGGGTGAAGATAACCCTATAGCCGATCATTTGTCCAGAAATGCAAAAAAGATTTGTTAACCCACAAGTGTAGGGGGTCGCAACTTTTATCAACCAAGTTTTAGCATCATCTTTAAGTGAAAAGGGAAAAGTTTAAGCATAAAGAATGTTTATTTCTAACTTTCTTCACAGAGGTAACAAGAGATTTAAATTTACAGATATGATCAACAACGTTTTCATTTTCATGGTCATGGAATGCATGTGGTTCAACCAAGGTAATTACTTCGGGGTCAATAGAGAATTCATAAGCATCATCTTTAATGTATATAGGAGAAGAATAAAAATCATCATTTGGAAGAAACATGTCCCCTAAGCAACAATATGTTCAAAATATGCCTAGTGGTGGTGTAATAAGCGTGTTCAAAACTATAGAACAATCATAAGCAACATTAGTACCTAAGGTGGTACCTCTTCTTGTCTTGGAAGGAACGGTCTGTGGCTTGAGATCTTGAGTTTTTTCCATGAAGGATAATAAATTCAGCAGACAAGTAATCACCAAATTAACCTATAAATAGAGCCATGGTCCCCGACAACAACGCTAGAAGTGTAGGATATCGCAACGATGTTAATCGTTTAATCCTAGATGCTTTGTCATCCCCTTTTGTAATTCTAGTTGTTGTCTTCGATGAGAAGTATGACAACCCGAAATTATTGATTCGACATGGAGGGAACCAAAGAATGCTTATGAGCTTTAGCACTTGAGTTGTCAATTCAACTACACCTGAATATAAATACTTGCTCGAGATTAGTAGCAAACTTATAACTTTTCAAGTGTATAGGGATTTTGAACCGTGTGTGGTGGACCAATCTGCACTAGTGGTACGTCATGTTAGTTTAGTGTTATGTACTCACAAACTTTATATACCCGCAAAATCCATGGGTATGTCATCTACCTTGTGAGTTATAGAAATTACTGGTGGGTATATGCCTCGTATAAAAAAGTTTATAATTCAACTTATGTTACACGTGACCTTTTGACAAAGATGTATATAAATTTTTTTAATGTAAGATATAGAATCTATAATTTAATATTTGCAGCTTAGCCAAGACCTGAGTCAATCATGTTACAATGTAGGCCATATGTAGCTCTCATGTCTCAAAATCTGAGTAGTCAGTAACACAAAAAAAAAACTCAAGCTGCAATTCTATAGGCGTTCTTTTTTTTTGCGAAAGAATTATATAAACGTTCTTGATCAAATCGTTTCCCTTGTAGTACATACAAAAAGGTAGCTGAACAATTCACGAAACATGTCGAATTCACCTTGCATGACAAAACCAACACATGCACGTTTGTTCCAGAAAGAAAAGAAAAGAAACGATAGAAATCCATAAACAACCATGGAGCGTATTTATTAGACTAAGCTAATGATTGTCACTCACGCAAGTTAATCTATAAACCACAAGCAACTCATCAAGCACGGCGATCACGGCAAGGGCATCATCCTCGTTATCTAGGCAAAGGTGGTGAGATGTGCAAAAGCGCCCTAAAAAAACATGAACTCTCCACCCTAAAAAAACATGAACTCTCCACACCGCCATGTCTAGCTCCCTGGATCCTATAGAGATGTATGGCTCAATGGCTGCAAGCCGGTCCATATCTAGATTGACGTAACAGAAACTAGTCGAATCAGACGTACCTCAGCAGAGCATCAACAATCAGGTTTGGTTCTCGCAAAAAAAAAAAACAATCAGGTTTGGTTTTGAAACCTCACCTTGGCGCCTCGACCAACCGTCGTCGTGGTGCAGTAGGACCGTGCTACGGTATGGATTGCATCCGGTCGAGGGTGAGGTGCTTATGTGGTGGCAGAAGCTCTTCGATGACCGGCCGCGGCGTGTGCACAATGGGTATGTGTCAATGCAAGAGATATAGGAAACAGGATGAGGTACTTCTTTTGTTGTTGTTGCATTGTGTAGGATGAGGTATTAGAGCAGCAAAGAAATATAGGAGCTGCGGAGCGTATCAAAGAGTCCAAACGTTGATGCTATCTCATGCAAGGAAAGTTTTGCATGCAAAATAACTAGGAAACAAATCAAACTTGCGGCTAGTTGCCTCCAAACAAAAGCACTAACAAGTTTGACCCAAACGGAAGCACAATTTATGACTGTTGAACCCTGGAAGATGAGAAGGAATCCACCACATGATGGCTTAATGAGCAAAACATTGATGAAAGGCTTGTTTAACTTGATTTTTTTTGTTTTAAATTGGTTTTAGTTTAAACTAAAACACTAAAGCCACGACACGAATTATGGAATGGGGGGAGTACCATGCAATAGTACATCTATCTAGTCTAGCATAAAGAATGCCAAAGGAAGTTGGATATACGTCCTATAGTGGCAAAGGTAAAATTCATACTGCGCTAAGAAATGCGAAACTTGACAACAAGTGGTGGGACTATATATATAGCAAACAAAAAATACCATATGGATAAACATAGCAAACTACATTTCGAAATAACTAAAAGTAGTGTACCAGTGTAAATACATTCATGTATAGCAGAACCATGGCTTCAAAAATATGGCCGCAGTAAGTTATCTCTGATGCCCGATTACCTTGGAAGTCCTGCGATTCAAGGAAACTGCTTGAAATGCTTCTGCGAGCCCTAATAAAATGTAAAGACCCGTCACCGCGTTGTACGACTAGGAGTGCTCACTGCAGTCCACAAAGCTTAGAAATGAGATGGAGAAGGTTGTTAGAGATATATTTGGGATACTTGTATTTGGTAGTCTAGGATTTGTAATCCGTCTCCTACCTTATCTTCAGGAGAGGCGTCTTGCCCTCCAAGTCTTGTACTCAATATATACTCGCCCTCAAGGCTCAATAATACAACGAAATATTCCACCAAACCTCTCTCTCCCTTTTAACATGGTATCAGCCTAACCGATCCAAACCCTAGCCGCGCCGTCGCTTCCGCTCCGCGCCGCCCCCGGGGCGGTCGGTCTCCATGATCGCCGCCGGGGGCCACGCCGCCCGTACCTAGGGTTCGTCCGCCGGCCGTGTTGGCCGGCTGCCCTAGAGAGTCTTTTTCCCGAGCCCTTGCTCCGGATTTTTTCGCTCTCTCGCCGGTCGTTTTTTGATCGGCGTTTTTCTTTGTGGTTTTCCGATCTATTCTTGATCGGTTTGCGTCGCCCGCCGCCGCCGTCGATCCCCGTGCGCCTCTACTCCGACCCGGCGCGACCAGCCGGCCTCTCCTCCGACCCGGCGGCCACGCGCGCCGAGGCGGCCCGTTCGGGCCAGCCGCCGTCCGCGCATCGGTCCGCCCGTCGCCCTGCGCCGGTCGTCACCGCCCTGTTCCGACCGGGACACCTGCATCGCCGCGACCCGGCGGCCTCGTGCCATGCGTCGGCCAATCATAGCCGACACTCGCGCGCCGGCCCGCCCATCGATCCACATCACCCGCCTCCGCCGCGTCTGCACGGCGGCCCGGTACCTAGCCGGCCTCGTCCTCGGCTGCGTCGGGACGGCTGCGTCAGGCTCATTGGCTGCCTCAACTCGGGCGCCGCTGCTCCGTTGGTCACTCGGGCCTCGCTGCCTGGGCGCCGGCGTTGCTTTGGCAGCCCGGGTGCCGGTGCTGACAAGCTCGTCCGCAAGACGTCCCACGCCGTCCGTCGTCGCCAGCTTCATCTCGGACTCCGCCGCCACCACGTCTCCACCGAGCAGCGTCCCCAACCTCGCGCGCGATCGGCTTGATCATCCGCTCGCCGCCGCGATCCGCCTCATCTACGCCGCGCGACCGACCTGGCCCGTCGGTTACGCGCGCCTCCGCAGGTCCCGTGAAGATCGTCCCCGAGTTCAGCGCGCCTCTCCACCGATCGAGCATCGGGCTGCCGCTGCGTCGCCCCGTCGGGCCGCAGTGCCGCCGCCCCGTGGTTCTCCTCGCGGCTGCATCAACTCGTGCGTCGCCGCTGCGTCGCCCCTTCGGGCCGTAGTATCGCGATACGCGGTCACCGCCGCCGCCCCAAGGCCGTCCCCGCGGTTGCACCGACTCGCGAACCGCCGTTGTGTCGCCCCTTCGGGCCGCAACGTCACAGTCAGTGGTCCCCGCCGCCGTCCAGAGGTCTTCCCGCCGTCGCCCCGACCCGCCTGCCGCAACTGCGTTGCCCCTTCGGGCCGTAGTGCCGCGGCCCGTGGTCCGCTCCGCCGTCACCGCGCGTCGACCTCCCGTGGTATGCGCCGCGCCGTCTCCCTTGGCGCGGGAACGCCACCGTCCGCGCCGATCTTCGTCACGCTGTCAGGGTTCTTCGCCTACTTCGAGCACCGCCACCGCACTCCTAACCTAGCCACCGCCGCCGCTCTTCTTTGGCCGCCGCCGCGGCTACCTCCGTAGCTGTCGCCGCCGCCCGTCCACCCCACTTCGTCTTCGTCCAGCACCAGCTCGTCGCCAGCGTCGCCGTCATCTACCCCGACCGCTTCATCTACTCCGACAACCGTGGGCGACATTGGCCCCGCGCCGATTGGCGCCGCAACCGTCGTCGAGTCCTTCTCTGCTGGCCTCTCCGACCTCTTCAACATGGCGTACAGCTCGTGCAGGTCCCAGTCTACGCATGCCCGGTGCTGGCAACACCGCCGAGTGCCTTCGTCCACGACGTGTCCCCGGGCCTGGCAAGCCTGGTGCGGCGCTTCGTCAACTTCGTCTTCGACCGTCTACGCATGCCCGGTGCTGGCAACACCGACGCGTGCCTTCGTCTACGATGTGTCCCCGGGGTTGGCAAACCCGACGCGACGCGTCGTCAACACCATTCTCCTTTCTGGCGCATCACTTCTTCGACACCACTGCGCCCATGACTAACTCGGCGCCTCCTTGCGCCTGCGGCTCCACGGCGACTCCCTCGACACCGGCTACCCCGACTCGACATCGACCACGGTGTTCTTCGCACGGCTACCTCGACCACGGCTACACCACCCTACGCTCTCGGCTACATCGACATCGGCACAAAGGGCTATCATCCGCTTGAGCAACTCGTCGGCTTCCTCTACAGTCAACGCGTCCGCGACGCGACACCGTCCACGACGCTCCCGCTAGGACTGCGGGGGGATGTCAGTTCGTCGGCTGCTATTCTCTCCAGTCTGACCGTCTGCGACGCTCCTGTTGTTCGCAACGCTACCGCTACAACTGCGGGGGGATGTTAGAGATATATTTAGGATACTTGTATTTGGTAGTCTAGGATTTGTAATCCGTCTCCTACCTTATCTCCAGGAGAGGCGTCTTGCCCTCCAAATCTTGTACTCAATATATACTCGCCCTCGAGGCTCAATAATACAACGAAATATTCCACCAAACCTCTCTCTCCCTTCTAACAAAGGCAACGCATACCTTAACCAAGGTGCTCACTCGTCGTGACGCGGCACCACGTAGGAAGCGCTGGCTTTTCTAGAAGAGAACGAGATAAACTTGTGCGCGGCATTCGATCGTCAATGCCAACGACCGACATGAAGAGCCTGCGGAGAGGAACTCATGCAAAATCTCCACATGAACTGTCCACACCTCCATGTCTCGCTCCTAACTCCACGCATGTAAAATCTGCACACATGCAAACCCTGGATCCTATAGAGATCGTAAAGTATAGCTGCAAGCCGGTCCATATCTAGATTGACGTAACAGAAATTAGTCGAATCAGACGTACCTCAGCAAAGCATCAACACCCAGGTTTGGTTTTGATAACTCGCCTTGGCGCCTCAAGGTCGACCAACCGTCGTCGTGGTGCACTAGGACCATGCTGCGGTCTCCATTGCAGCCGGTCGAGGGTGAGGTGCTTATGTGGTTGCCGAAGCTCTTCGATGACCGGCCGCAGTGTGTGCACAACGGGTATGTGTGATATAGGATTTATTGTTGCATCGTGTAGGATGAGATATTGGATTAGTGAAGAAATATAAGAGCGAAATGACTCCCTAGCGATCTCATGCAAGGAAATTTTTGCATGCAGAATAATTAGGAAACAAATCAAACTTGAGGCAAGTTGCGTCCAAACAAAAGCACTAATGAGTTTGACCCAAACAGAAGCATAATTTATATGACTATTGAACCATGCAGGATAATGAGTTTGAACCACCATGCAGGATTAGAAGGAATCCGCCACATAATGACTTAATGAGCCAAACATATGGTGTTGAATGACCTGTTTCAACTTGAGTTTTTTGTTTTTTGGACCGTTCCATAATTCTTGTCGTAATTTTAGTTCAAAATTTGAACTAAAGCCACGAAAAGAATTATTGAACGGAGGGAGTAATATGCAATATCTATGAAGCAAAAAGAATACCAAAGAAAGGTGTGTACATCGTATAGCGGCAGAGGTAAACTTTGTACCGTGATAAGAAATGCAAAACTTGACAACAAGTGGTGGGACTATACTAAACAAATACCGTATGGATAAACATAGGGAACTACATTTCGAAATAATAAAAAGTAGCTAGTGTGGCAGTGTGAAAACATATTCCTGTATAGCAGAACCACATGGCTTCAGAAATATGAGCGCACTAATTAAGTCATCTCTGATCGACACCAGTTACCTTGAAAGTCCTCCAATTCAAGGAAACAACTTGAAATCCTAGTTGCCACAAGCCCGCGAATAAAATGTAAAAGAAAAAAAAAACGTTGTACAAAGCGAAGAAATGAGATGGGGAAGGCAAGATATATATACCTTAGCAAAGGTGCTCACCACGTAGGAAGCTCTGCGGCTTTGCTTTTGTAGAAGCGGACGAGATGAACTTGTGCTCGGCATTCGTTCGTCGATGCCAACGACCGACATGAAGAGGCTAGGGAGAGGAAAAGCTCTGCCTAGCCTAGGCCATGACTAACCGCACTGTGCTACTGTATATACTAGTAAGAGCTATACTGCTATAGCTAGTGGTCCATTTAATAGGCCGAGGCACCTATGAGAGATGATGCGCGCTGTCTCCCATGGTTTCCACCCAATAAAGGTAGCTTTCTTTTTTCACAGTTGTATTTTTTATATATTTATTTAAAGATTAAAGAAAGAAGAGACGATTCTTGGTTCTCCATCACCCAGCTCGCTCGCTAGCTTGTGTCAGTAGATTAGATTATACTAGATTTTGTTGGGCGGTGGAAAAATGAGTCGCGCATGCATGTGCGTGCGACTAGCTTTTGTGTTTCTTTCTTCTTCTTTTTTTTGAAGTTGGTGGCTAGCTTTTTTTTGTTTTTTCTAAGTTGGTGGCTAGCTTTTGTTGGGTGGTGGAAAAACGGTGGCGCGCATAATGTGCGTCAGTGCGTGGGACCTGCCCACGACAACTTTGCTTGATCGATCGCACATGCCCACACGCGACGCGAGAGAAACGGATTCACTGCAAACTAATCCCGTCAAAAAAAAAAGACGCGTGTGTTTAGTTTTGTGAGCGATCTAGCGCGTGTCGTGCATAGCAGAATGAATCATCGCTATCGCTCCCACGAATAATAATAAAATAAAATAAAAGTTTACGACTCATGAGTCATCACCGCGAGTGCAGTCCACAAAGCCAAGAAGAAGGTGATAAAGCCTTACCTAAAGCAGAAGATGCTGCCGGCTTCATCATCAACGCGCCCCACCACGTACGAAATCGTTGATTTTCTGGCCTCGGCTCGGCTGTAAAGCGATCCGTCAAAGCCAACAATCCCACAGGATGACACTGCAACTCTGACTAGGCTAGGCCATGTTAATTTTATTTTTTGCGAGGATAAGGTAGGCCACGATGACCGAGAGCGGATGGACGGCGAGCAATCCCTTCCGCCCCTGGTTTTGATCGGGGACGCAGCGGGCGCTCCACCGCACCGTGTTTTATATAGGAAGTAGTACAACTAGTGGACCCGTTTAATGGACCAAGCAGGGCTGACAGTGACGCTTTAATGGCCCATAACTTGCTAACCCAGGACCGGACTGGTCTGGCCCAGGTGCACTCTTCGTCCATTTCAGATGTCCATCACAGCATTTGGAAAAAAAGTTTCACGACGTATTTGGAAAAAATGTTTAACACATATTCGAACAACAAATGTTCTGTCTTCCAAAAAATATTAATCATGCATTTCAGATGTTAACGTGTATAAAAATGTTTCTAATGTATATGGGAAAGATGTACAGCGGGTCTGAAAAACAATAGACATCAAAACATACATATGAAAAAACTGTTAATCATGTATTTAGAAATCATAAAGATATATTGAAAATTTTACAACATGTATTTAAAAATTTGAACAGAAAAACATAAATTTTATAAAATGATGACTGTGTATAAATAAATGTTAATCATATATTTTCAAAATGTTAAACATGTATTACAAAACATCCTGATATATAACTAAAATGAACAATGTTTATGAAAAAAAGAAGTCATAAAATCTTTTTTTAAATGTTAATCATGTATATAAAATATATTAAACATGTATAAATAAATGTTCCTAATGTACACAAAAAATGTGCCAATGTGTATGAATAATGTAGCCATGTTTTGAAGAATAAAAGAAAAGAAAAAACAAAGAAAGATGGTGAAAGACAAATTTGGGGTCTGTAAAAAAGTTCACTGTTCATATATTGTTCTAACCCAATTTGTCTTTTTTGCTAAGAGCTACTCATATGTCCAAATGATCTGAAATTTGGAGCGCATCTCACGCACCAAATTATCTACCATGCAAAAAATGGATTTTTCTGAATTTTTCTAGTAGTTGTTTTGAAAAAAAAACTTGACCGGGTGCAGATAAGCTTGGGATCATAAACGGATATTCGAGTAAAAGGAAGAAAGAGAAAAGGAAAGAAAATTCAGTGAAAACCGTTAAAGAAACAAAGAAAACCAGTGAAACAGAAAACTGGTGAAGAAAAACATAAAACCGAAATATAGGTCTCCCGCAACACCAATGTAGTTTGATGGTTCAACATTTTTCTGTGGAGAAGATTGGGTCAACACTTCAGCTAGTCCCTGTTAAGATTTCATTGACCCCGGCGCACTACAAAACAAAAGCCCAAAGTCTTAGCCCAGTTAGACAATTACACTCGCACAGAAGCATTGATCTGGTTGGAAAAATAGAACTCAACCCACAAAGCTGGTATTTATCGATCTGGCTAGTTATAATGCTTCGGCCCCGAAAAATACCAGGATACACTTGGTTGTAGATGAACCCCATAAACTATTTTCTAGGGATTTTTTAGCCATTCAGGAAAAAAAGTTAATGATTTTTTGAACTTTTTTCGAACAAACTTGACATGTTGGCCTACTCACTACAAAAATGACAATAAAAAACTCCCCATAAAATCTGAGCATAAAAAAAAATTGCCCGGGACAATATAGAGCGAATAGTACTTCTAATATAGTGTTGATTTTGACCTTGTCCTGGACAACACCACGAAAGTCATTTTGTTCCTAAATTTCTTACGTGAGCGTAACGTTTCATCAAATTTGTTGCCAACTGTATGTTTCATGATGTTTCGACCATTTTTTATATTACTATTATTTTTTTGAAAAACAGGTTCATACGCCCCAATGTTCCATTCGTTCCTTTTCGTCCCGGAACTCTCACAACTCTCTCTCTCTCTCTCTCTCTCTCTCTCTCTCTCTCTCTCTCTCTACAAAACATGTACACGATGGACGCCTCCCAATCATATCGATCCACAATTCTTGGTTTCGAAAAAGAAAAAAATGATCCCCAGTTCCTCTGCAGGGCCACTACAATCAATCTTAGCAACCCTCTTGGGGAGCTACACAACGGTGGGGCGCCGGTAATTTCTGTTCAGTGATGTCGGCCTGCCAGTCGAGTCGGCATAATTAGTAATCCTACGATTTTTACATTGACTGCTTCAACTCTTCCTAGGGGGGCTCCTATATAGCACTCTTTGCGGCAAAGAGTCGTCGTGTCGCACAGGCGGATCTCCAACTCGACCAGCCCATGATCACCAGTGAACTTGTATTGTAGGTCCAAAAGAATTTGAGCTCGCCAGGAATCGAACGCACGCGCTGCAACCAACTGAGCTAGTGAGTGTTACTAATTAGTTAGCAGCGCCAATTTTTATGAACAAAACCACGGCACTGATCCGAGTTATTTTTGAAATTTTGAATGCAATTTTTTTAACTGACAGTTTTGTGAAAATCAAACACTTTTCAAAATTGTGAATTATTTTTTTAATAAACATTTTCGAAAAGTAGGTACATTTTCGAAATCATGAACACTTTTTTCCAATTCCAAAACAAAATTGGGCAAACGTTTGTTTTTTAAAACTCCAAACAAACTTTTTAAAACACGTTTTTTTAATTTGTGAATTTTTTAAACAAAATATTTTTTTAATTTGTGAATAACTTTTGAAAATGGGCATATTTTTTGAAATCCAGAACATCTTTTGCAAAGTTGTGAAATTTTTTAGCAGAAACATTCCAAACATTTTTTGGAAAAACACAAGCAACTTATCTAATGCATGAACATATTTGAAAAAATTGAACATTTTTTTATTTATGACCTAACAATGAAAACACAACCTTTTTTATTTTTGATATATTTTAAAAGCAACAACATTTTTTGAAATTTCCAAAAAGTAAAAATGAAATTTTTTTGTAATACGCAAGCAAAATTTGAAAATGTGACATTTTTTAATTTATGAAGACAACCTTTTATTAAAATTTGATCATTTTTAAAAAAGCACAAACATTTTGAAATTTTCAAACATTTTTCTAAAATAAAGTAAACTCGAAAAACAAAAAAAAGGAAAGAAATAGAAACGGGAAGAGCAAAAAAGAAAATATTTGGAAAACCAGTACATGAAAAGGTTCCCAAAACAAGGACGAAGAGCGCGGACGAGACAAGAGACAACTATGAAGGAATTTTATGTTACACATACATGATGTTAATTCAAAGTATTTCCATCAAGCCTTCCAACAAATACATAGGGTTGTAGGGCTATGCCTCAGCCCATGATCTTACAGAATTACTCACGGATGGCGATCATATTGCAAGAAGAAACCATGGCGATTAGATTGCAAGAAGATACCATGGTGGAACACATCAAGAGGAATGATTGATTGATTGGTAATGTCTTACAATAGTTGCCTAATGCAATTCACGATTACTAGGTGTGGCTAACTTGGCTGAGTGCTTCAGTGGTGGTGATGAAGATGGCTATGAGGTGAAGATGGAAAATGGCGACGTCTAGAGTTTCTAGATGTTGTGGATGACGAAGATGAAGGTCTCAGCGATCTTCCCTTGCTCTTCTAGCATGGGGCAATTTATAAATTTTGTTTGATTGGATCAAGGGATGTCGTTGGAAGTCCATACGATCAAGCATACAAGTGCGTGCGCTCGTATGGAACACCGTCTTGCACTTTGTTTCTTCTTGTGCGCCTCCCACTTGATCCTCTGCATCTCCCATTTACTCATTTTTATGTATTGGCTTGATTTAGTCTGTATTTAGCAATTTCCCGTGGAAACAAAATAAAGATAGGATTTTTGGGATCCCTTGCATTCATTAGTCATTGGTAGCAATATCAGAGCAGATATCTCGGTTTTTATGAAATAACTTGGTTTAAACTCAGGTTTCATGAGCGTAAAACAAAGGGCCTTTTTTGTTTTCTACTACGTTTCTGTACACGGGACCCTTTTTTCCCACGAGCCATGGATGCATGTGATCCACAGTTATCTTCCTCCTCAGAGGCCGGCCCCAAAACAGGGAAAAGCAGCTTAGAGTCCATCATTCTCACGAGATGGGTGCAGAGCGATGGAACCGGTTTGGCGGAATGTTTACGGTGACGACGCGGCGCTAGATGTGTCGGCTATTGCAGTGATGGGAGCTCGAGACTCGGAACTCCCGAACCTTTATCCCAGTACTGTATGCTCCCGCGAGCCGGTAGGTCAACAATGTTCAGCGGGGAATCGGGATGCCGGGCTGAATCATCGATGGCGAACTCAAGCTCTCCAAAGCAGATGCTGCCAACAAGAGCCGAAGATGAAACTATCGGCGCCATGGCATCAATATACATTTGCCCCACGGTGGGCGTCAACTATAGTGGATATAATCCCGATAATGCTATGGGGGTATGTATGTAGCGACAATCGTATCCATCAATCATTGTAGATGGAGTACGCACATGGATTTATACAAGTTCAGGCCCTCTCTGGTTGAGGTAATACCTTACTTCTGTGGTTCTCTTATCTCTTGGCGTAAGGTACAATGTGTGGATGTTTAACATTCAGCCCATTGCTCCCCTCTTGGCTTGTATAGAGTACCCTAGGAGGGGGCCATAATGGGCCGGTATTAACGCTGCCTCATGCATGGTCAATGATTCCCTGGCTACTAGTAACTGGCATTTAACTAGATTATACCGCCGTTGGGTAACTGAAACCATGAAGACATCATGGGTGCCATGGCATCCTAGGCCGCAGTTGACTGTTTAGGGTTCGACTGCTCCTACCTCCTTGATGACCCACTGTAGGGTCTTGTCCGTCAGGAGATGTAGGATCTGACTGTAAGGACTTAGCCTGATCATGAGACACCCCTCTGGCTTTTGACATCTTAGGCTCTAACTCCGATGGGCCGGAGGTGATACCCCTTGTTCCATTACCTTCTGGACTGTATCACTGATGGGCTATGGCTCTTGGGCCAACCCCGTAGTTTGTAACCCCAACACTGTTATAGCACAATTAAGTGAGAGCTTGAACAGTGACTTGAAAGACCATCTAAAGTCTGATGCTGACATCCTTCGGTTTTTCAAGCACATAGAGAGGGTTGTGCAAGAAAAAGGAGATAACGAGATAAATGAGGAATATGAGCCTAGGGAAAAAATACCTAGAATCAGAATGAGGACTCCTATATAATACAAGCGAGCAAAGTTTACACACCAAGCATATTTGAAGTTTTTTTAGAATGAATATGAAAGATCCATCTCAGCCTACATCAAGCCATCGGTAGAACACAATGCATATATTGTTGCAGTTGCAAGTCTTGACCCAGAATTCACATTTGAAGAAAAGTGCAAAGTTCTAGTTGATTATGAAGAGCAAAAAGTTTTCTACAATTGTGGGAAATTTGAAAGAGCTGGTATATTTTGTAGTCATGCTTTGAAAGCCCGTGATGTCATGAATATTAAGTATCTTCCAGACTACTATGTTTTCAAGCGGTGAACTCTAGAAGTGCAAAGTGGCACTATTCAAAACACCCATGGAAACATTGTTTTGGAAGATCCTAAATCGGAAGATAGACAACATCTGAATTTTTTCATGCACGAGTTCCTTAGCATAGCTTCACAAGCAATTGCATCAGAAGAGTGTATCAAACTAGGAGATGATGCTTTGAAGATTCTTAGGAAGCAAGTTGAAGAGAAAGCTCGTAATACTACTTGCAGAACTAAAGATATATCTAAAGAACCAGACGATTGTTTAAAGGCCGCTTGCCTAAAGAAAAAGGAAATTCTGAAGAAAAAATCAAGAAGAAAGAAATCATGGCTTGACAAGCAGCACCCCAATAGAAAGAAGAAGGAGACAACTAAAGTTGTATCCAAAATCAAACTCGTCTGCAAATCTCTTGCACCTATCTAGCCAGACTACTTATTAAATAGACTAAAATAGTAACAACTCAATTAATATTTTTTTCTTTTTTCCCTTTTTAGTTTTGCATAGAGAGAAAAAGAATGACATTCCAGTAGCACAACACCAAGCACCTATAGAGCAAATGGCTGGAACTAATGCAAATGGTTTGCAAGAATATGGGTACTATGCTCGTTTACTGACGGTATTTCCAGTTATCATGTCTAAAATTTCATAAGTTCATTGTTAAGCAATATGATTTTTTATGTAATCAGTTATATCTCCCTTTAATTTGCAGTGTGAAGCCGGTGATCTTTGGAACTTACAAAACTATCATGGGATATAACGATAGGTTGATGCATGTGTGTTATATATGTTGTCTTGCTAGATCGACAGATTATGCATAAGGGATAACTGAATCAGCACACATGAGAGGCAACCTGTTGAGTGCTCATTATTTCACTACAATCGGTTTAATTTTAGTTGACTCATAGTTTCCGAAGATGGGAACAATCAGTTTAGTTTCAATTGACTTGTAGTTTCTGAAGACAGGAACAGTTAGTTTAGTTTCAGTTGACCTGTAATTTCCGAAGACAGGAGCAATCAGTTTAATTTCAATTAACTGCAACAATGATATGTTGAGTACTCATCAGTATTAAATATTCCAGTGACATGGCTACAACTATGTGCCCCAATAGGTTTTTTTTATCTCCATTCCAGTGATATGGCTACAACTATGTGCCACAAGTTTTTTTATCTCCATCTAGGGTGTACGATCAGATACACCATGGACTGCTAGGGTGAAACCATAGCAAGAGAGAGCATGTGATTGTTTGATCATGTATTAATTTTTCATGGCAATATGGTTAGTCAATAGCCAGTCATGGTACATGCATGCGTGCTGAGTTTAATTTCAGTTATGGTCTGACATTGTGGTCACGTCTCTGTCAAATTATTCGGATCACTAGCTGCAGAACTAGTGCTCGTGCTGATGATCAAATAGTGCCACTGAGGCATAAGAAAAAGCAGCAGTATGACACGTACTAATGATGAGGAACCGATTAAATTGTTCTAAGTAACCACAAGTAATTCACCTGTTGCTGTGACGACGATTGAGTTTTGCTGGTGGGGTTTGGCCGGGCAGGAGGGCGACGAGGTCCAGCTACCGTGCCCCTCCTCTGGCCAAAAGATAGCACGGTGGAACAGGCATGCCCCTCGTCTACCCTCCTCCTGCTTTGGGGCATCGCTGTCATCGTATTCCTCATCGAGCTCGTCGGGAGGAGGGCGTTGCTCTGCTGCTTGTGTAATTCACCGTCTCCCTGCTGCTAGCAGCGACAGATGTGTGGTGGTGCAGCGGTGGCATCTCCGGTCGGCTTTTGCAGCAACTGCGCCCTCCGGCCATCCCTTGCAGCAACCGGTAGAAACCATGGGGGCACGGGGATGGATAAGGGTCATCCCAAAATATAAGACCTTATTACATCCTATTTGAAATGTAATAAGGTCTTATATTTTGAGATAGAAGGAGTATTTTCTCCAAGTACTCTGCATTGGAGATGCCATAAGAAGCAACGCGTACAGAGACACGGCTATGAATGAAGGGCATTGCCGGAGCAGTTTAGGGAGACCACGTTTGGCCGGAGCAGGGTAACTGGATTTGGCTTGGCCGGAGCAGTGTTGGATTGGGGAAAACAGTGGCCGGGCTTCTCTCTTTTTTTTTTTAACTTGTGGCCGAGCTTTTCTAGAAGAAAGAGATACGCTAACAGAGAGAGAGGGGGAACGGCGTGGGTCTCCTTCAGTTCTTTTTATTGAGCCCAACGACTCCTCGCTGATGAGCCATCGGATTAAAATAGACACGGTAGATGCTAGCAGCTACAGCACGGCGTACAGTATTAACTGAACTGTAGAGGAGCCGAACCCTACATGGCAAAAACAAAATGACGACCTTCAGGTGATGAGCAATTGTCATGCCACGGAGTTCCTTCTCTAGTCGAGGACATGGCAAACAATCATGTATAGGTTTACGATTTTATTTTTATTTTTTTAACTTGGAAATATCTTTCTTGAACTTTTTAGATAAAGGGCTTCAATGAGCCTGTACGCCAAAACTTCTCTCTCAATTTTTCTTCCTTAAATCCCAGCAACTTATTCTGATAAATAAATAAAAATCCCAGCAACTTCAGAGAGAAGCACGGTCGATTCTGTAATCAATTGAATGACCAGGCAAAGATGTGGTTCTGAAATAAAATGAAATTTGCCAAGAACAAATCGGTATTTTCCAGTTAATGTGCTGACAAATGTTTGTTCTAAAATAAAATAAAAAAGACATCTCTAATGGAAGGAAGAAACACATGATCTAGGCTACGGTCTGCAAGCACAAACTTGTGATCCAGGAAACACAGGGGTGCCCTCATCCTGAAGACGGTCCAGGTCCATCCCTCCAGCCACCATGGTGTGTCAACTCTCAAGATAATAACATGATTAAGGGTAAAATAACTTAGAAAGCACTGGTAAGATATGTCCTTGACATGCCAATCATTAAGCAGTTTGTGTGTTTCCAACAATTTTGACCTTTAGCTTCCCTGTTTCTAGAGACTTGCAGTAATCATTAAACACCTTGCTGCAATTACTGATATCCAGTTCTTGCAGTGAGAGTGGAAGGCCCTGTTCGGGCAGCCTTGTGATTCCTAAACAACCATTGATCTTCAATCTCTTGAGTGAAGGAAGGCTGTGCAACGCTGCGGGGAGATATTTGAGATCATAACTGCAATCCCGGAATTCAAGTTCTTGCAAGGATTTCAGGAGCTGAAGCCCTCTCTCTTGCTCCTCTGTTAGTCTCGTTACAAATTCCCAATTTTCAAGCTCTAGGTGTTGGAGGGAGGTGAGTTGCTTGCAGACTGACATGGTAAAGACAGAGGGGTCATCGACCACAAGCCGTTCTAGTCCAGGGAATAAAGCATAGCCCAGCCTTGACAGATTCTCCAAACATGGAAGCACGCCAGGGGATTTGAATAATTTGGAATACCTGAGGCTGCAAAGGATTTGCAAGCCCTCTACTGCAGCAAGTGATCTACAGTTTCCAATTATCAAATCTTCCAGTGTTGTGCAGTTACGCAGCTGTAGATATCTCAGACTTGGGCTGAACCACACTTGTAGTTTTCTGAGGCAGGTTAGATTCCCCGGAAAACAGGGCTGCAGCATGTCTGGTGAATCACCACGGATCTCGAGTTCTTCCAGTGATTTCGGCAGGAGCCATCTTCCATTCATCTCATCATCATTTCCATCTCTGTCAACCAAAGATGAGAGCAGCCTTGGACATCCCCAAACTGTAAGCTTCTCAAGGCAGGTAAATCTAGACAAGTCTTTGTGGTTTCCGCGAAATACTAGATGAGGGCATTCCCGGATCGATATCTTCTTGAGAGAGGACATAAGATTTAGAGGAAGGCAGAAGATTCCATCCTGAACTGAGCTTGTCAGCAATGTGTCTTCTGGACCTCCTGATGATGAATCCACTGGAACTGAGACACCATAAGGTTGAATGTTTTCTTCCTCTTCTATCACCATCTGTGTTATCTCCAGGCAGTCTTCTAAATATAATTCCGCCAGGGCCTGCATATATCCCAGCATCAAAGATAGCCACTTTCCTGCTATTCCACAGCACTTAATTCTGAGAGTGACAAGAGATGGGAGGAAATTACAATTTGCAGCTGTCACATCTTCACGGGTATGCTTTGGCATAAAATTTGACGAGAAAAGTTTTCGACAGCTACATATTTCCAAACTCTTTAAAGAAATAAGTTCTCCTAATCCAGGGAATGAAATAGACACCAGATTTTGGCAACCATCTATACGCAAGTATCTGAGGCCCCACAGGTTGTGGAATGCCAAAATTTTGCAATCCAGTATAGTCATCATAACCGAAGAAGGATCAAAGTTATCATTGCCCTCACTTCCAGATCCAATTGTTAATGTGTCACCAGATGATCCCTCTATCCTTGGGAGTGTTGGAACGTCGACGATGGATAGTTTGGAAATGGTAGGTGATGGGGGAAGGGGATGTGGTACAAGTAAATTAGGACATCCATGGATAATGAGTTCCCTCAGACTGGGCAACCATGACATCTGCTCGATTTTAAATTCCTGGGAGCTCTCAAATAGAGGAAAGATCTTTATTGCAGGACACCTCTGAATCTTCAGAACCCTTAAATTTGAGTTCAAGTCCCTGGTGGAAATGGAGGAAATCCGCTCCAACTTTGGCATTTGAATTAATACCAGTTCTTCCAATGAAGGAATTGATACTTCTGTCATACTTGGCATTTCCATCAACTTCAAATTTCTAAGAGAAGGGAGTTGTTCAAAAGATGGAAGTATGTCCAAGTTTCCACAACCCTCTATATGAAGAGTCTGCAAACAGGTAACCGAGCTACTGTTTGCAAGCCAAGTCGGGGAGAGATGCCCATTGTACCCAGATATCCGCAGATGCTTTAGGTTATTGTGTGGTTCAAGGCCCTCGAGAACATCTGCTGACACCCAATCCTTATCAGAGCTCATGTCCCTACCATATTCATCATCTGACGAGGGAACTTTCCAGGATAAGTGCATCTCTTCCAAGTGCTGTTTCTCTTTTAGTCCAGCTCCATAAGCCTCCTCCCAAGTTTTAACATTTTCAAGTTGATATACCCCAAGTTGTACAAGCTCTTTCATGGACTGAAGTTGTGTTATGTCAAAGCCACTGGAATTTTGAATCACAAAATTGGGTAGCTCCTGAAGAGATGTCAGGTTACCAATGTTAGCAATGGAAGAGTATGTTCCCTCTTCTGCAACAAGATGCCGCAGGCTAACAATATGGTCAATACCGACAGGTATTGTAGGATTAGTGTATGAGCCAACACGTAATACTTGAAGATGCCGAAACTTGCTTAAAATTCCAGGCAAAGACCCAAGCCCGTTAGGAGCGTCGACTCTTAGGTAGCGAAGATGGGTGGGATATACCAAACTGCACAGCAAAGGATTCAAACCAGCAGATGCTACAGAAATTTGCAAGAGCCGCAAATGACGTGCCTCTTGGAGTATATCTTGAAAGGATTTGAAGAAGAACAAGTCATACTGCCCAATTAATACTAATGTCCTCAATTTCCACAGTGATGTACACACGGTGAGAATTTTTTTCTCAAACTTCTTATTGCGACGTATGTTTCCATGCTGATCTGTGCTATATCCAAAATCACTTACTATTGACAAATGACGTATGGTTGGCAGCATCTCACAGCACTGCAGGCTATCCATTGTTGCACACTCAGCTCTTGAGACCACCCTTGCAAAATCATGCATAAGGCCACAAATAACGTAGCAAGTTTGACTGCCTGGATATGTCTCTTCTCTTTCAACTTGCTGAAAGAAGCCTAAGTTCACAAGATCAGCTAGATAGTCCATTCCTTTCTCCTCAAGTCTCTTACTTGAATGGTCACACTTCACAAATCCCTGTGAAATCCAAATTTGGACCAACTCCTCACCAAGGAACTGATATTTCTCAGGGAATATAGAACAAAGTGAGAAGCATTGTTGTACATGGTAGGGGAGCTGATCATACGTAAACTTCAGAGCAGACATTATGCCCCCATTGAGTTGCAGAGATTTCCAATCTTCGTTCTTCAGAATATTACTCCAATGATCAATGGTAAGGCTCCTTCTTAATAGCCCCCCTACTGTTGCTGCTGCTAATGGGTTTCCCTTTAACTTCTCTGCTATTTGAAATCCAATGATGCTTAGACTTTTATTCCCTTCATAGTCCTCGTCACCAAATGCGCATGACTTAAATAATAACCAAAAATCCTCATATTCTAAATCCCACAACTTGAATGGTTCAACAGTACCAACAGTTTGTGCAACAGACAATTTTCGAGTTGTCAAAAGAATCACAGTACCCTTAGTGTTAGACTGCAAAGAAGCTAATAGTTGGTTCCATCTGCAGAGGTTGAAGTCATCCCAGACATCATCAAAAATAAGCAGAATCCTCTTTGATGTGATATGCATCTTTAATACCTCCTGAAGTTTGGAAAAGCTGCACAGTCCTTCATGTGTTTCCTGAGAGACACAATCTAAGATCTGCCTTGAGAGTCTCACTTCATCAAAGTTTTTAGACACCGAAACCCATATCCTTTTGTCAAAGTGCTCTGCCACGGTTGCATCATTGTATATAAATTGAGCAAGAGTAGTCTTCCCAACTCCTGCAGAGCCTACAATAGGAAGGACATGAAAATAACCATCGGGTTTGTCTTCTGTCAAGGACTTTATGATGTAGTCCTTCTCTTTAACTCTTCCAAAAACTTTCCTTGGAACAACACTTGATGTTCTTAGGTGTTGATCTGGTGTTGTACTTCGATAGTCATCTGAGCTTGCAACAAAGTCTGTTCCATGAAACTTGGGAACATTACTCAAAACCTCAGATATGACTTGTAACAAGCGTGTTATTTCTTGTATCCTATGCGAAGATTCAAGCTTGTTCCAAAGGTGTGTTTTAGCTTTGGTCCTGTGTGTTGACTCATCATCTGTTCTCCTCCTTTTTGTGCTGCCTGAATCACCAATTGCAAATTCTTCACCATTTTCTATAACATCAGCACTGCTGCGAGAAGAAAAAAAAGATTTGTAGGTTGTCCAAATTGTACAGATGCCGAAATGAACAAATTCACATCCACATAAATATTCATAGGGTGGGAAAATCCCTTGGAATTAAAATACATATAAATTTAAACCAAATCAAAATTGTTGGCTTGATAACTGAACCGACCTTCTTTTAGCAACTAAATTTAGTAACATTTTCCTAAGCTATAGTCAGAGATTAATTATTGTTTGGGGGTAATTCAAGGTTGAAATCTTTAAATACCAAAGGTTTACAAAAGTCATATGCACAAATATGTGGGACCCATTTGCATAAATTGATCTGCAAATAAGCTCAAAGTTGCTCATCTAAACGTGTACAGTGCCCATAAAATTTCAAATAATTTTGTGGGAATTTTCTAGTGTGAATGCAAGGTTGAAAATTCAAATATCAAAGTTTTGTGAAAGCGTACAGGACATACCAGTATGGTTCGATCTACTAATAAGCTGAAAGTAGCCCAGCCATAGTGGTAAAAATGTGGGTGAAATTGTTTGATTTCGAACAAAATTTATGTGTGAACACAATGTTTCGAATTGTAAACAGAGAAATTTCATAGAATGTGTAACTTCCATTTCCATTCAACTAGAATCTTTTAGAATCAAGTTCAAATTATATAAATTGGATTTGGACAAATTCAATTCTTGAGAGACCAACGAGGTGTAAAACATTTTAAAATTGATAATTGGATCCGAACTGGTTGTGTTTTGAGGAAAAGAGTCAGGATATATAGTTGAATAAAGACAAACTCACGAAAATCACAAGTTAGAAAAGGATATCTTTGATAACACCCACTGATTAAGTGCAATACCTTGAAGGGTTTAGCTGCTGGTCAGCTACTTCTCTTTGACTCGTACAACCTACACTATGGGTATGGTGTTTCAAACCTGATGTCCCATGTTTGGGTCCACAATGAACAGATTTGGCTTTCAGAGGCCTATTGTTTCCATCTGCTTCCGAGACCAGAAAGCGTTCCCATACCACAGAGGGATTGTTGCTACCCTGCCTACTTTGTATACCAATATCTCCCCTCAATTCCTCATGGACTTGCACTGCCTCAAACATGTCAGCATTATCTGTGCCATAAGAAAAATAGGAATCAGCATTGTCCTGTCCTGCTCGGCAGAACTCCCTACCATTCCTTTTGTGAAACTAGGAAGGATTCTGAATTAACACAATTTGACCTGCAGAGAGTAGGATTACCTGACGAATCTGTAGAAGGGGAGCCGGCGCTTGTAGATTGAATGGGCGTGTAATTGCACCCGATTACTACAGAAGAAGAAAAAATAAAAAATTGGATTCTATATTAACAGAAGTAGATCTGAAGGCAGGCAGGCAGGCAGTAGGGTTACCTAATGAACCTGTGGCAGTGGCAGGCGAGGTCTCAAGCAGAAGGTAGTATTGGAGGTCGTCGACCAAGTCATCGGCGTCGTAGAGCAGGTCCTTGAGGCGGGCGAGGGATCGGCCGAGCGGCTTGTTCCCGGTCGCCCTCTCCCCCACAGCATCGTACGCTATGTGGGCCATCTCGACCTCTGACTCGAGCAGCTGGATGTCATGGCCAAGCCCCTGCCGCCGAATCCACGCCTGCAGCTGCGGGATGGACAGGGTTTCCAGGATGGTCTGCGCCAGCCACCCAATCCCGTCCTCCATTCTTGAGAGCTCCCCTCCTTCTTTCTGCTCCGGAGACGCGGAGAAGAGATTATTAATTTTTCTGGGAGCAGCGGAGAAGTTTTTTTTTTTAATTAAGAACAAAGAGGAGAAGAGATGAACGCGCGATCTATATCTCGCTTACGGCGAGGGAGACGTAGCCCCGTCTCGCCTTATATTCCACTAAACCAGCTGGTCTAACGCTGTAGCTCTATGCAAACCAACCTGTTGCTGAATGGTGTGACACTTTATGGACCGGTTAAAAAAAAAGCTTTCGTATGATTTTTTGTCTTTTCTATTTCTACATGTGTTTTTATTGGTATTTTGGGGTTTTCAAAAGAAAATCTGCTTTTTCATTTTTCCCTTTCTCTTTTTTCCAAACACAAGTTGACCTTTTCAATATAGATGTACGTTCTTTAATACACGCGTAAAATGTTTTTATACACGTTAAATATTTTAAATATATGATGAACATTTTTAAAATACATGTTTAAACATTATTGAAATGAATGTTAAATATTTTCAAATACGCTTTGAGAATTCTTTGAAGGGTACAAAAATTATAAAAGGTGAATATTTGTTTGAGTTATATTACTAAAAATTTAAAAATATCATGAAATATTTTTTAAATGTATGAACATTTTTTAAAATTTCACATTCATTGTTTTTTAATGGTATTTTTCAAACTTGCACAAACTATTTTTAAAATTATATAAATTTTTAAAATGTCATGGGCATTTTTGAAATTTTATGAGCATTTTTTGAATGATACAAAAACAAGTATGTAAACATTTTTTACGTTGCATACACTTTTTAAAAAGATTATCAAGAATATTTCTTTAAATGCTTGAACATTTTTTAAACATCATGAAATTTTTGTTTGATCAGTATAAACTTTTTTAATAAAATACACGAACATTTATTTTACTCTGTGTTAACAATTTTTATATGGGCGGTGAATGTTGTTAAAAATGTAAATTAATTATTTTTCAAGTATTTATATTTTGAATAATAAACAAAGGACCTCAATAAGTCCCGGACGTTCGGAATTTAAGCATGCTAATCCGAACTCTTTTCATGGCAACTTTAATCAAGCGTTGTTGATAAACATGGCAATTTTCTGACAAAAAATCGACCTGAAACAAAGTTGCCATGTGTTAACAACTAAAGTTGCCACCTCGCAGCAACTAAAGTTGCCATAAAAAAAACGTTCGGGATGACATGCTTAAATTCCGAACGTTCGGGATTTTTCTATTCCGTAAACAAAATAAGTGTACATGTCTATTGTGTGCTTGACCTATGTGTATGTGCCTGATTGTGGGTCTGGCCCATTTAGGGAACGCCTGAGGCGAGGGAAACACACCGTCTTGCGAGTGAGACAAAGCGCTGACGGGTTGCACATAAAGAAAGGAGAGAGAACGCATTCTAGGCTGGAATTCAGACCAATATTGTGATCGCTCTGCTTCACAAACCATTATAAGACTCGTCACTAATATGAATGTCTGCACTATATGAAAACTAAGAGAAACAGAAGCAATAGTTACTATGCATTGAAGCTTGGCATGGACGCATGGTGAACCTTATGACAGGCTTATTTGATGGCGGTCATGCTCAAAATGGTATTAGCATGAGATTCAGAAAGACTCCAATGAGGTGTGTTACTTTTGTTTATTTTTTATATTATCTGATGGAGGTAAACTGGGTGATTTTAGACGTACAAGAGGCATACACCAAGGAGACCCAATATCCTCATATTTATTTGTCTTGGCAACAGTGGGCCTCTCTTGTTTACTTAAGTCTTAAGGAGGCGAAGGAATTGATGGGACTAAACTTGTAGATAGTGTGTCTAATGTAAGAGTGATGTAGTGTAGCAATAAATATTTCTCTCAGTAGAGTATCAAGGTTTATCGAACCAGAAGAAGTTCTCCTAGCAAATAAAGTCACTGGTACCTGCAGACACAAAATAAAACAAACTTGCCCCGACACGTCAAGAAGGTTGCCAACTTTCTTGTCCTGCTAGTTACAAGATTAAATTGCAAGGATAATTGATAGTTGGTAGAAAGGTAAATTGGTATAGTAAAGAATAATATTTTTGTAAAGTTTTCAGCAATGAAGAATAGACCCAAAAGGCCATAGGTTCACTAGTGGCATCTCTCATAAGCATAGCAAGTAGTTGGGTAAACAAATTAAAGTTGGACAACGGTTAAATTGCGGTATTTGTATTTATAACTTTGATCATTCATGGTATAATCTCATTTAGGCATTACGTCTGTGATATGTAGACCGTTATCCAACTGACACTCCAACTAATACTCCACTCTGAGACCGCTATTCAGCGTGCATTTCGAATATTAAGTTTACAAGAAACAAAACATTGTAATAAGCATGATGACACAATATAGACAGTAAAGCATCAATTGATATAATGACAAACCATCGTTTTATCCTTAGTGGTAATAATACAATACGTGTCTTGCCCCTTTTTGCCACTGGGATATAGATCGCGAGATCCGAACGTACTACAATGCACCACTACCTTTGGAAAATCTATTCATCAAACTTGGCAAAAGAAGACAAATAGATCAGATAGCATACAAAGTTATTCAGTTATACATCAAATAAACCTCAAAAGATTCAATTGAATTCAATGAACAATCTAATCATAAAGTGACTATTCATCATACCTCAATAAATACACCACTGATTTACATCAAATTGATCCCGATCATGTGAGACAGCTCACGGGAATTTGGTATTGAAGATTAGTGAGTGAGTGAGAGAGAAAGAGAGAGAGAGAGAACTAGCTACTGCTATAGACCCTAAGGTTCTAAGGGAACTACTCACACATGGTCATGGAGGCAGCAAGGTTGATAAAGAAGCCACCTGTTGTTGATTTCTCCTCCGACGGAGTGCTGGAGCAAGTGTAACACCCGGACAATTAAGCTACAGTAATCCCCTGCTGATGATGCCATGTCATCGCTTTTACTGTTGCTAGGTCCCACGTTGATTCAAACCAATTCAAAGTTCAAATTTAAAGTAAAGTCAAACAATAAAAGTTTTCTAATATCAAAACTAAAATGTTCAAATTGTGGCCAATAATTATGGTGGAGAACCAACACTAGTAGAAAACAGGGCTTTGGTCACAGGGCAGTATTCACATTAGTCCCGGTTCAGTCATGAACCGGGACTAATGTGAGCATTCGTCCCGGTTCGTGCGGCTAAGGCATTAGTCCCGGTTCACCTGGGCCCTTTAGTCCCGGTTGGTGCCACGAACCGGGACTAAAGGGTGCGATGCCCATTAGTCCCGGCTGGTGGCACCAACCGGTACTAATGGGCTTTGAGGCATTAGTACCGGTTCATGGCACGAACCGGTACTAAAGGTCCCATTTTCAAACTCTACCCCCCCCCCGGTGGACCGCCTTTTCAGTTTTAGAAAAAACAAAAGAAAATGATGGAAATGTCAAAAACAGTGGCTAAAACAATTTTTTATAAAGTACTTAAATGCACAAAATAAATAAAACAGTGGCTAAAACATATATTTAAACGCATTTTAAAATGGTAAAAATATGCAAAGTATTTTGTTTGGCACAAAACTTTTAGTGGTTGTGGTATATTTAGGATCACGACTGTAGGAGCTAATTGTATATTTTATAAGGTTAAAATAAATAGGAAATAAAAGAAAACAGAAGAGTTTTAAAAGAAAAACAAAACAAAAAATAAAGAAAACCAGGCCTCCCCCTCCCCTGGTGTCGGAGTAATGGGCCACGGGTAGCCTAACCCGAGTCCCTGAGCCTTTCAAGACATTGGGCCGGCTGCGCCCCACAAACATCCAGAATGAAGCGCCGCCTTCGGGTGGCCAGCTGGCTCAAGTGGCCGGCTGCCGGAAGACGGCCAAGCTCCAGAAGACGGCACCAAGACGGGCCGACTCCTAGCAGGCGGCCTCCAGAGAGGCCGGCTCCTAGCAGGCGGCCCACGGCGCCCTCAAAGTCTGCGCCCCCATTAAGAAGACAAGACAGGATGTGGTTGCAGTGTAGCCCATCACCCCCATATCCAGGGCAAGGCGCGGCCACAGTGCCCTGTACAGGCAGAGATCTTTGCACGGCGCGGCGCTGTTGCCACTCCACCCTTGACGTCACTCCTGTCAGGCGGAGCCCTGCTCCCACGACGGCCTGTCGATACGGCCTGCAGGCGGCGGGCCCTACCAGGCAGCGAGAGCCCGGAAGACGGCCTCTAGCAGGCGGCCCACTCCTCCCTCGGGGCCCGTGCACCATTAACCAGATGAGACACGGTGTGGCTACAGTGATCTCCTACCAGGCGGCGGGACTGTAGCCACGCTCCCCTGACCAAGCATGAGTCATTAGCATTGCGGCTACAGTAATCATCCGCCGACCAGACCCACAAGCGGCGGAGGTGGCCTGTCGGCTCCGCACCAGGCCAATCGGCGGGGTCCACCAGGCGGCGGGCCCCAGCAGCCGGCGGAGAGGAAGCCGGCGACCAGAGACACTAACAGCTGGGTCCTACACCCGGCCAGATTACCATTTTACCCCTGGGGGTAGGCCTATGTAAACCCCCCAGGGCACCCATGCAAAGGGTTCCCAACCTGTTAGAACTAGACTCACACATAGAGAAAGGAGAGAGCTAGCCTACTTTCTTCTACCTCTAGCATACAGCTCGAGGAGCACCATTGTGCTCACTAGTGCCTTAGTGATCATGCGGAGACCCCGCAGAGCAGGACTAGGGGTGTTATCTCCTAGGAGAGCCTCGAACCTGGGTAAAGTACGCCGGCGTTCGTGTCTACGCCTCATCCCGCTTCCGGGCACCGGCGACGTTCCACTCGCTCCCACCATGATAAGCCATCCCTTGGCATATGTCGCACCCGACCCCCGACATTTGGCGCCCACCATGGGGCGAGGTGCACCGTCGTCCGGAGACCTGCTCTGGACGGGAACCCTGTTCCTTCCTGGCGAGCGCAGCCAGCCCGGCACACCCGACGGTGTCTGCGCCGACGCGCTGCACGGCATGGAGGTTCGCCTCTCCGATGAGCCCGCATATGACGTGGGCACAGATTGCCCCGAGAGCCGCCTCATCAGCCTCCTCGACCAGCTCCATGTCGTCAGCGAGCCTGCTGTGGACTTGGAGTCGGTTGGCTCCACCGACCCGATGCTTGTCGACTCCGACACGGCGTCGCTTGACGCGTTCCCCACCAGCGTGGTGGTCTACGACGAGCCACCTCCTCGCGAGCACAGTGGCGGGAGCACCGTCACAGAGGTGGTTGTCATTAGCCATGGCGAGCACTCTAGTGGAGGCGCCCGAGACCCGCTCGAGGCGGCGCTGCAAGACCTGACTGCGCCCATCCCAGAAGATGCCGACGCCGAGACGCTGGAAGCACGCCGCGTCCAGCTCGTCGAGAGCGCCAAGAAGCTAGCCAGCATGAGACGCCTTTCGGAGGCCTACCAGCGCGAGATGGACCGCGCAGTTGGCGGCACGCCGGCTCCTGGTGGGCCTAGCCGCATCGGCACGGTCCAGCTGCGCGACGCGGCCATTGCCAGCATGTTCGGGGCGGATCGCCCTGTCTACGCCATGCCCGCGGAGAATATACGAGCTGCCCAGGCGGCAGCAGACGAGCTGGACAAGTTCGAGGGCGACGAGCATCGCCTCATGACGGAGCGCGTCAAGCGGCTCATTGACGCGGCTGCCGAGCAGCAAGAGGTCGGCTGCCGCACTGAAGCGCCCAACCGGCGGAATGACAATCCGCCTCCTCGCCGAGATCAAGGCGCAACATCCCGGACGCTGACTGGTGGCGTCCGTGATAGAAGAGACAAGGAGCCGGCTGCCAGCCGCAGCCGGACTCGCATCACCATCAAGCGCGACCAAGACGGCCGCCCAAGAGCAGTGGAACGACGGGACGACTGTCCGCCTCCCCCCCTCGCAGGGAGAGGCGCGCTTCCCCGCCGCCTATTGAACACCCGACACTCAGCGACCGCCTTGGCCGTCGAGAAGGAGTCGGAGAGAATGATGCCCGCCACCGGATCGACCGCCTCAACCGATCCCTGGCGCTAAAAGAAGAAGACGCATTGGGTCCGCCCTGTTTTGGCCCCCGAATCCGAGATGAGCCCTTCCCCAAAGGGTTCACGCTCCCAAGAGATACGCCGAAGTATACCGGCTCCGTGAAGCCGGAAGACTGGCTGGTCGACTACTCCACGGCCGTCAGCATAGCGTACGGCAACAAGCGAGTTGCCGTGAAGTATGTTCCGCTCATGCTCCAGGGTACAGCCCGGACATGGCTGAACAGCCTGAAGCCCGTAGCATCAATAGCTGGGTAGATTTCACCGAAGCCTTCATTCGCAACTTCACCAGCACGTACAAGCGGCAGCCCAAGCCTCGCCAGCTCTCCTTGTGCATCCAAGGCCCCAACGAATCAAGTTGTGACTACCTCACGCGTTGGGCCAAGCTGTGCAACTCTTGCGAGGGCGTGCACGAGGTGCGCGCCATCGAATACTTCACTACCGGGTGCCGAGAAGGCACCCTCCTCAAGCACCGGCTTCTCTGCGACGAGTCGGCGACCCTCGACGAACTGCTGATCATAGCAAACAAGTACGCCACGGCCGACTCCTCCATGAAGGCGGAGATCCAAGTCGACGCATCTGGCAAAGTGGCTCCTCAAGCTCCTCGGACTCCGGTTGGTGACACCAGTCGGCGTCAGCAACAGAATGACAACAAGCTCAAGGCCATGCAGCCGGCTTCTACAAGCCGACAGGTGGCGACAGTCGAAGACCAACAGCCGGAAGGGCAGCCTCTACCCCAAGCGTTAGAAGGGTGGCAAGCCCAACTGGTTGCCCGCCTTCTCGTACGAGCAGACTCTTGATGCGCCCTACAAGTTTCACAGCGGCGCGAAGCCGTCCAACCACACCACTCGGAAATGTCATTGGCTCACCAGAATCGCCAAGGGTGATGGATGATACGTCTCCAACGTATCTATAATTTTTGATTGTTCCATGCTATATTATATTCTGTTTTGGATGTTTAATGGGCTTTATTATACACTTTTATATTATTTTTGGGACTAACCTATTAACCGGCCCAAATTGCTGTTTTTTTGCCTATTTCAGTGTTTCAAAGGAAAAGGATATCAAACGGCGTCCAAACGGAACGAAACCTTTGGGAACGTGATTTTTGAAACAAACATGATCCAGAGGACTTGGAGTCTACGTAAAGCAATCAACGAGGAAGACACGAGGTAGGGGGCGCGCCCACCTCCCCCAGGCGTGCCCTCCACCCTCGTGGGCCCTTCATTGCTCCACCGATGTACTTCTTCCTCCTATATATACCCATATACCCTGGAAACATCAGATACGGAGCCAAAAACCCTATTTCCACCGCCGCAACCTTCTGTACCCGTGAGATCCCATCTTGGGGCCTTTTCCGGCACTCCGCCGGAGGGGGCATTGATCACGGAGGGCTTCTACATCAACACCATAGCCTCTCCGATGATGTGTGAGTAGTTTACCTCAGACCTTCGGGTCCATAGTTATTAGCTAGATGGCTTCTTCTCTCTCTTTGGATCTCAATACAAAGTTCTCCTCGATTTTCTTAGAGATCTATTCGATGTAATCTTCTTTTGCGGTGTGTTTGTCGAGATCCGATGAATTGTGGGTTTATGATCAAGTTTATCTATGAACAATATTTGAATCTCCTCTGAATTCTTTTATGTATGATTGGTTATCTTTGCAAGTCTCTTCGAATTATCAGTTTGGTTTGGCCTACTAGATTGATCTTTCTTGCAATGGGAGAAGTGCTTAGCTTTGGGTTCAATCTTGCGGTGTCCTTTCCCAGTGACAGCAGGGGCAGCAAGGCACGTATTGTCTTGTTGCCATCGAGGATAAAAGGATGGGGTTTATATCATATTGCATGAGTTTATCCCTCTACATCATGTCATCTTACTTAAAGCATTACTCTGTTCTTATGAACTTAATACTCTAGATGCATGCTGGATAGCGGTCGATGTGTGGAGTAATAGTAGTAGATGCAGAATCGTTTCGGTCTACTTGTCGCGGACGTGATGCCTATATACATGATCATACCTAGATATTCTCATAATTATGCTCAATTCTATCAATTGCTCGACAGTAATTCGTTTACCCACCGTAATACTTATGCTCTTGAGAGAAGCCACTAGTGAAACCTATGGCCCCCCGGTCTATCTTCCATCATATTAATCTCCCGACAATAAGCTATTTCTATTGCCGTTTATTTTACTTTGCATCTTTACTTAGTCTTTATCATAAAAATACCAAAAATATTATCTTATCATATCTATCAGATCTCACTCTCGTAAGTGACCGTGAAGGGATTGACAACCCTTTTATCGCGTTGGTTGCGAGGTTCTTATTTGTTTGTGTAGGTGCGTGGGACTCGAGCGTGATCTACTGGATTGATACCTTGGTTCTCAAAAACTGAGGGAAATACTTATGCTACTTTACTGCATCACCCTTTCCTCTTCAAGGGAAAACCAACGCAGTGCTCAAGAGGTAGCAAGAAGGATTTCTGGCGCCGTTGCCGGGGAGATTCGCGCCAAGTCAAGTCAAGATTTGACTCCCAACAACAAGCCATTTTTGGTGCCGTTGCCGAGTCTACACAAGTCAAGACATACCAAGTACCCATCACAAACTCTTACCCCTCGCATTACATTATTTGCCATTTGCCTCTTGTTTTCCTCTCCCCCACTTCACCATTGCCGTTTTATTCGCCCTTTCTTTTCCGTTCGCCTCTTTTTCGCTTGCTTCTTGTTTGCTTGTGTGTTGGATTGCTTGCTTGTCACGATGGCTCAAGATAATACTAAATTGTGTGACTTTAACAATACCAACAACAATGATTTTCTTAGCACTCCGATTGCTCCTCTTACCGATGCTGAATCTTGTGAAATTAATGTTGCTTTGTTGAATCTTGTCATGAAAGATCAATTCGCTGGCCTTCCTAGTGAAGATGCGGCTACCCATCTAAATAGCTTCGTTGATTTGTGTGATATGCAAAAGAAGAAAGATGTGGACAATGATATTGTTAAATTGAAGCTATTTCCTTTTTAGCTTAGAGATCGTGCTAAAGCTTGGTTTTCGTCTTTGCCTAAAAATAGTATTGATTCTTGGAATAAGTGCAAAGATGCTTTTATCTCTAAGTATTTTCCTCCCGCTAAAATCATCTCTCTTAGAAACGATATCATGAATTTTAAGCGACTTGATCATGAACATGTTGCACAAGCTTGGGAGAGGATGAAATTAATGATACGCAATTGCCCTACACATGGTTTGAACTTATGGATGATTATACAAAAAATTTATGCCGGATTGAATTTTGCTTCTAGAAATTTTTTAGATTCGGCCACGGGAGGCACTTTTATGGAAATCACTTTAGGGGAAGCTACTAAACTCCTAGATAATATTATGGTTAATTATTCTCAATGGCATACTGAAAGATCTACTAGTAAAAAAGTGCATGCGATAGAAGAAATTAATGTTTTGAGTGGAAAGATGGATGAACTTATGAAATTGTTTGCTAATAAGAGTGTTTTCTCTGATCCTAATGATGTGCCTTTGTCTACCTTGATTGAGAATAAGAATGAATCTATGGATGTAAATTTTGTTGGTAGGAATAATTTTGGTAACAACGCGTATAGAGGAAACTTTAATCCTAGGCCGTTCCCTAGTAATTCCTCTAATAATTATGGTAATTCCTACAACAATTCTTATGGAAATTTTAATAAGATGCCCTTTGAATTTGAGACTAGTGTTAAGGAGTTTATGAATTCGCAAAAGAATTTCAATGCTTTGCTTGAAGAAAAATTGCTCAAGGTTGATGAATTGGCTAACATTGATAGAATTTCTCTTGATGTTGATTCTTTGAAACTTAGATCTATTCCACCTAAGCATGATATCAATGAGTCTCTCAAAGCCATGAGAATTTCCATTGATGAGTGCAAGAAAGAACCGCTAGGATGCGTGCTAAGAAAGATTGCTTTGTGAAAGTGTGTTCTTCTAGTTTCTATGGAAATAAAGATGAAGATCTAAAAGTTATCGATGTGTCTCCTATTAAATCTTTGTTTTGCAATATGAATCTTGATAATGATGGACTGGAGATGAGTCACCTTTACCTAGAAGGCGTCCCAAAAATTCGGAGTTTTTAGATCTTGATGCAAAAATTGGTAAAAGTGGGATTGAAGATATCAAAACTTTAGATATTAATGAACCCACTATTTTGGATTTCAAGGAATTTAATTATGATAATTGCTCTTTGATAGATTGTATTTCCTTGTTGCAATCCGTGCTAAATTCGCCTCATGCTTATAGTCAAAATAAAGCTTTTACTAAACATATCGTTGATGCTTTGATGCAATCTTATGAAGAAAAACTTGAGTTGGAAGTTTCTATCCCTAGAAAACTTTATTATGAGTGGGAAACTACTATTAAAATTAAAATTAAAGATCATGAATGCTATGCTTTGTGTGATTTGGGTGCTAGTGTTTCCATGATTCCAAAAACTTTGTGTGATTTGTTAGGTTTCCGTGAATTTGATGATTGTTCTTTAAACTTGCACCTTGTGGATTCCACTATCAAGAAACCTATGGGAAGAATTAATGATGTTCTTATTATTGCAAATAGGAACTATGTGCCCGTAGATTTCATTGTTCTTGACATAGATTGCAATCCTTCATGTCCTATTATTCTTGGTAGACCTTTCCTTAGAACGATTGGTGCAATTATTGATATGAAGGAAGGAAATATTAGATAACAATTTCTGTTAAGGAAAGGTATGGAACACTTTCCTATAAACAAAATAAAATTACAATATGAATCTATTATGAGAGCTACTTATGGATTTCCTACCAAAGATGGCAATACCTAGATCTATCCTTGCTTTTATGCCTAGCTAAGGGCGTTAAACGATAGCGCTTGTTGGGAGGCAACCCAATTTTATTTTAGTTTTTTTTCTTTCTGCTTCTGTTTAGGAATAAATATTTGATATAGCCTCTGGTTATATTTGTTTTTATGTTTTAATTAGTGTTTGTGCCAAGTGAAACCTATAGGATCTTCTTAGATGATAGTTATTTGATCTTGCTGAAAATTCCAGAAACTTTCTGTTCACGAAAACAATTGTTAAAAATCACCAGAACGTGATAAAATACTTATTCCAATTGCAGTAGATCAATAAACAAATTGTATAGGTCGTCCTATTTTGGTAGATTTTTCTGAGTTCCAGAAGTTTGCGTTAGTTGCAGATTACTACAGACTGTTCTGTTTTTGACAGATTCTATTTTTCGTGTGTTGTTTGCTAATTTTGATGAATCTATGGCTAGTAAAATAGTTTATAAACCATAGAGAAGTTGGAATACAGTAGGTTTAACACAAATATAAATAAAGAATGAGTTCAATACAGTACCTTGAAGTGGTGTTTTGTTTTCTTTCGCTAACGGAGCTCACGAGATTTTCTGTTGTGTTTTGTGTTGTGAAGTTTTCAAGTTTTGGGTAAAGATTTGATGGATTATGGAACAAGGAGTGGCAAGAGCCTAAGCTTGGGGATGCCCATGTCACCCCAAGGTAATCTAAGGACACCAAAAATCCAAAGCTTGGGGATGCCCCGGAAGGCATCCCCTCTTTCGTCTTCGTCCATCGGTAACTTTACTTGGAGCTATATTTTTATTCACCACATGATATGTGTTTTGCTTGGAGCGTCTTGTATGATTTGAGTCTTTGCTTTTTAGTTTACCACAATCATTCTTGCTGTACACACCTTTTGAGAGACACACACATGATTCGGAAATTATTAGAATACTCTATGTGCTTCACTTATATCTTTTGAGCTATATAGTTTTTGCTCTAGTGCTTCACTTATATCTTTTAGAGCACGGTGATGGATTTTTTTTATAGAAACTATTGTTTTCTCATGCTTCAGTTATATTATTTTGAGGGTCCTACAAAACAGCATGGTAATTTGCTTTAATTGTGAAATTAGTCCTAATATGCTAGGTATTCAAGATTAATAAAACTTTCTTATGAGTGTGTTGAATACTAAGAGAAGTTTGATGCTTGATAATTGTTTTGAGATATGGAGGTAGTGATATTAAAGTTGTGCTAGTTGAGTAGTTGTGAATTTGAGAAGTACTTGTATTGAAGTTTGCAAATCCCGTAGCATGCACGTATGGTAAACGTTGTGTAACAAATTTGAAACATGAGGTGTTCTTTGATTGTCCTCCTTATGAGTGGCGGTCGGGGACGAGCGATGGTCTTTTCCTACCAATCTATCCCCCTAGGAGCATGCACGTAGTGCTTGGTTTTTGATGACTTGTAGATTTTTGCAATAAGTATGTGAGTTCTTTATGACTAATGTTGAGTCCATGGACTATATGCACTCTTACCCTTCCATCATTGCTAGCCTCTTCGGTACTGTGCATTGCCCTTTCTCACCTTGAGAGTTGGTGCAAACTTCGCCGGTGCATCCAAACCCCGTGATACGATACGCTCTATCACACATAAACCTCCTTATATCTTCCTCAAAACAGCCACCATACCTACCTATTATGGCATTTCCATAGCCATTCCCAGATATATTGCCATGCAACTTTCCACCGTTCCGTTTATCATGACACGTTCATCATTGTCATATTGCCTTGCATGATCATGTAGTTGACATCGTATTTGTGGCAAAGCCACCATGCATATTATTTCATACATGTCACTCTTGATTCATTGCCCATCCCGGTACACCGCCGGAGGCATTCATATAGAGTCATACTTTGTTCTAGTATTGAGTTGTAAATGAATAGAAGTATGATGATCATCATTCATAGAGCATTGTCCCAAAAAAAAGAGAAAGGCCAAAATAAAAAAAGGCCCAAAAAAAGGGGCAATGCTACTATCTTTTTTTTCATACTTGTGCTTCAAAGTAGCACCATGATCTTTATGATAGATAGTCTGTTGTTTTGTCACTTTCATATACTAGTGGGAATTTTTCGTTATAGAACTTGGCTTGTATATTCCAACAATGGACTTCCTCAAATGCCCTAGGTCTTCGTGAGAAAGCAATTTGGATGCACACCGACTTACTTTTTGTTGTTGAGATTTCATACATTTATAGCTCTAGTGCATCCGTTGCATGGCAATCCCTACTCCTCACGTTAACATCAATTGATGGGCATCTCCATAGCCCGTTGATTAGCTGCGTTGATGTGAGACTTTCTCCTTTTTTGTCTTCTCCACATAACCCCCATCATTATATTCTATTCCACCCATAGTGCTATATCCATGGCTCACGCTCTTGTATTGCGTGAAAGTTGAAAAAAGTTTGAGATTACTAAAGTATGAAACAATTTCTTGGCTTGTCATCGGGGTTGTGCATGATGAGAGCATTCTTGTGTGACGAAAATGGAGCATGACCAAACTATATGATTTTGTAGGGATGAACTTTCTTTGGCCATGTTATTTTGAGAAGACATAATTGCTTAGTTAGTATGCTTGAAGTATTATTACTTTTATGTCAATATTAAACTCTTATATTGAATCTCTCGGATCTGAATATTCATACCACAGTTAAGATAGTTACATTGAAAATTATGCCAAGTAGCATTCCACATCAAAAATTCAGTTTTTATCATTTACCTACTCGAGGACGAGCATGAATTAAGCTTGGGGATGCTTGATACGTCTCCAACGTATCTATAATTTTTGATTGTTCCATGCTATATTATATTCTGTTTTGGATGTTTAATGGGCTTTATTATACACTTTTATATTATTTTTGGGACTAACCTATTAACCGGAGGCCCAGCCCAAATTGCTGCTTTTTTGCCTATTTCAGTGTTTCGAAGGAAAAGGATATCAAACGGAATGAAACCTTCGGGAACGTGATTTTCGGAACAAACGTGATCCAAAGAACTTGGAGTCTATGTAAAGCAATCAACAAGGAAGGCACGAGGTAGGGGGGTGCGCCCACCTCCCCCAGGCGCGCCATCCACCCTCGTGGGCCCCTCGTTGCTCCACCGACGTACTTCTTCCTCCTATATATACCCATATACCCTGGAAACATCAAATACGGAGCCAAAAACCCTATTTCCACCACCGCAATCTTCTGTACCCGTGAGATCCCATCTTGGGGCCTTTTCCGGCACTCCGCCGGAGGGGGCATTGATCATGGAGGGCTTCTACATCAACACCATAGCCTCTCCGATGATGTGTGAGTAGTTTACCTCAGACCTTCGGGTCCATAGTTATTAGCTAGATGGCTTCTTCTCTCTCTTTGGATCTCATACAAAGTTCTCCTCGATTTTCTTGGAGATCTATTCGATGTAATCTTCTTTTGCGGTGTGTTTGTCGAGATCCGATGAATTGTGGGTTTATGATCAAGTTTATCTATGAACAATATTTGACTCTCCTCTGAATTCTTTTATGTATGATTGGTTATCTTTGCAAGTCTCTTCGAATTATCAGTTTGGTTTGGCCTACTAGATTGATCTTTCTTGTAATGGGAGAAGTGCTTAGCTTTGGGTTCAATCTTGCGGTGTCCTTTCCCAGTGACAGCAGGGGCAGCAAGGCACGTATTGTATTGTTGCCATCGAGGATAAAAAGATGGGGTTTATATCATATTGCATGAGTTTATCCCTCTACAGCATGTCATCTTACTTAAAGCATTACTCCGTTCTTATGAACTTAATACTCTAGATGCATGCTGGATAGCGGTCGATGTGTGGAGTAATAGTAGTAGATGCAGAATCGTTTCGGTCTACTTGTCGCGGACGTGATGCCTATATACATGATCATACCTAGATATTCTCATAACTATGCTCAATTCTATCAATTGCTCGACAGTAATTCGTTTACCCACCATAATACTTATGCTCTTGAGAGAAGCCACTAATGAAACCTATGGCCCCGGGTCTATTTTCCATCATATTAATCTTCAACACTTAGCTATTTCTATTGCCGTTTATTTTACTTTGCATCTTTACTTACTCTTTATCATAAAAATACCAAAAATATTATCTTATCATATCTATCAGATCTCACTCTCGTAAGTGACCGTGAAGGGATTGACAACCCTTTTATCGCGTTGGTTGCGAGGTTCTTATTTGTTTGTGTAGGTGCGTGGGACTCGAGCGTGATCTCCTACTGGATTGATACCTTGGTTCTCAAAAACTGAGGGAAATACTTACGCTACTTTACTGCATCACCCTTTCCTCTTGAAGGAAAAACCAACGCAGTGCTCAAGAGGTAGCAATGGACTCCAGCCTCCTCCGCCTGCCGGCCCGCCGCCGCCTCCTCCCCAGCAGCCGGCGGCTCGGCCAGTCGGCGCAATACAAGATGAGTATCCTGAAGAGCATGGAGCTTATGTCGTGTTCACCAGCGTGGCCGATGATAAGCACAGCAGATGGCAACGGCAGCAAGAAGTACATGCAGTAGCATCAGAGACCCCAGAGTTCATGCATTGGTCTGAGAAGCCTATCAGTTGGAGCAGAGCTGACCACCCGGAGGTGATGCTCTCTCCTGGTTCTTATGCCTTGGTCTTAGATGCCACCTTCGCAACAGAGAGGCGGGCTGCTCGCTTCTCCCAAGTCCTAATAGATGGCGGCAGCAGCATCAACATCCTATACCGTGACAGTATGGAGAAGTTGGGAATCAAGCAGAGGCAGCTTCAGCCCAGTCGGACTGTATTCCATGGCATAGTTCCTGGCCTTTCCTGCTCACCAATCGGCAAGATCCAGATAGATGTCCTCTTCGGAGACAAAGATCACTTCCGCCGAGAGCCAGTCTAGTTTGAGGTGGTGGACCTTGAGAGCCCCTATCATGTGCTACTTGGCCGACCTGCTCTGGCCAAGTTCATGGTGGTCCCCCACTATGCCTACCTCAATATGAAGATGCCAAGCACCAAGGGAATCCTAACCATAGTCGGAGACTACAAGAAGTCATCCGCCTGTGCGGCAGACAGCAGCCGGCTAGCCGAGTCCCTCGTGATTGCAGCAGAGAATGGCTCCTTGACCGGGTTGTGGCAATGGCAGGCAAGCAGCCGAAAATGTCGCCAAACCCCAAGGAGTGGGAAGCTGAGGGCTCGTTCAAGCCGGCAAAGGAAACAAAGAAGATACCCTTGGACCCGGAGCACCCGGAGAGGCACGCTATCATAGGTGCAAACCTTGACAGTAAATAGGAAAGCGAGCTTGTCGATTTCCTCCGTGAGAATCGGGGCATCTTTGCATGGTCTCCCAAGGACATGTCAGGTGTTCTGACGGATTTCGCCGAGCACAAGCTACATGTCCGACCTGATGCCAAGCCAGTCAGGCAGCCCTTGCGCCGCCTGTCAGAAGAGAAGAGAAGAGTCGTTGGAGAAGAGATAGCCTGGCTTCTAGCAGCCGGCTTCATCATGGAAGTGTTCTTCCCAGAATGGTTGGCCAACCCAATCCTTGTGCTAAAGAAGAATAAGCAGTGGCGCATGTGTATCGATTATACCAGCCTCAACAAAGCTTGCCCCAAAGATCCCTTTGCTTTGCCAAGAATAGATCAAGTGATAGACTCCACAGCCGGATGTGAGCTGCTGAGTTTTTTGGATGCATACTTAGGGTATCATCAGATCAAGCTGAACCCGGCCGACAGGCTGAAGACCGCCTTCATCACACCATTCGGAGCCTTCTGCTACCTGACCATGACGTTCGGCTTGAGGAATGCCGGCGCCACGTTTCAGCGTTGTGTGCAGAAGTGTCTCCTCAAGCAACTTGACAGAAACGCCCATGTCTATGTGGACGATGTTGTGGTGAAGACGGAGAAGCATGGCATGCTGCTAGAAGACCTCAAGGAAACTTTGAAAACTTGCACCGATTTCAAATAAAGCTCAACCCGGAGAAATGCGTCTTTGGAGTACCAGCCGGCCAGCTTCTTGGCTTCCTGGTCTCAGAGCGCAACATAGAGTGCAACACTGTGAAGATCAAGGCCATCGAGAAGATGGAGGTGCCCACCCGACTGTTGGACGTGCAGAAATTCACTGGCTGCTTGGCATCCATCAGCCGTTTCATCAGTCGGCTGGGCGAGAAGGCTCTTCCCCTGTACCAGCTCATGAAGAAGACCACTTTTTTCGAGTGGAATGACAAGGCGGACGAAGCTTTTCTCTAGCTCAAGAAGATGTTGACCACTCTGCCTGTCCTGGCGGCTCTGACTGCTAAGGAGCCCATGCTTCTCTACATCGCCGCCACCAGTCAGGTGTTTAGCACAGTCATAATTGTGGAGCGCAAGGAAGAAGGCAAAGAACTACCAGTCCAGAGGCCGGTGTATTACCTGAGTGAAGTGTTGTCCGCCTCCAAGCAAAACTACCCCCACTATCAGAAGATGTGCTACGGCGTGCATTTTGCCGCCAAGAAGCTGAAGCCATAATTTCAAGAGCACCCAATCACTGTCGTCTGCACTGCTCCACTTGCCGAGATCATTGGAAGCCGAGACGCTTCGGGACGAGTGGCCAAATGGGCCATAGATTTGCCCCCCTACACCATCTACTATCAACCTCGCACCGCCATCAAGTCCCAAGCGCTGGCTGACTTCCTCGTTGACTGGGCCGAGACCCAGTATCTGCCGCCAGCGCCAGACTCAACCCATTGGCGAATGCACTTTGATGGTTCCAAGATGCGCACCGGTCTGGGAGCCGGCATCGTCCTCACCTCTCCCAAAGGCGACAAGCTCAGATATGTGCTGCAAATTCACTTTGCCGCCTCCAACAACGTAGCTGAATATGAAGCACTCATACACGGGCTCCGGCTTGCCAAGGAACTCGGCATTCGCCGGATCCTGTGCTATGGTGATTCCGACTTGGTGGCCCAGCAGTCGTCAGGCGACTGGGATGCCAAGGATGCAAATATGGCAAGCTACCGCTTCCTCGTCCAGCAACTTGCTACCTCTTGAGCACTGCGTTGGTTTTCCCTTGAAGAGGAAAGGGTGATGTAGTAAAGTAGCGTAAGTATTTCCCTCAGTTTTTCAGAACCAAGGTATCAATCCAGTAGGAGGCCACGCACGAGTCCCTCGCACCTACACAAACAAATAAAAACCTCGCAACCAACACAATAAAGGGGTTGTCAATCCCTTCACGGTCACTTACGAAAGTGAGATCTGATAGATATGATAAGATAATATTTTTGGTATTTTTATAATAAAGATGCAAGGTAAAATAAAAGGCAATAAAAATAGCTAAGTGTTGGAAGATTAATATGATGGAAAATAGACCCGGGGGCCATAGGTTTCACTAGTGGCTTCTCTCAAGAGCATAAGTATTACGGTGGGTGAACAAATTACTGTTGAGCAATTAATAGAATTGAGCATAGTTATGAGAGTATCTAGGTATGATCATGTATATAGGCATCACGTCCGCGACAAGTAGACCGACTCCTGCCTGCATCTACTACTATTACTCCACACATCGACCGCTATCCAGCATGCATCTAGAGTATTAAGTCCAAAAGAACAGAGTAATGCTTTAAGTAAGATGACATGATGTAGAGGGATAAACTCATGCAATATGATATAAACCCCATCTTGTTATCCTCGATGGCAACAGTAAAATACGTGCCTTGCTACCCCTACTGTCACTGGGAAAGGACACCGCAAGATTGAACCCAAAGCTAAGCACTTCTCCCATTGCAAGAAAGATCAATCTAGTAGGCCAAACCAAACTGATAATTCGAAGAGACTTGCAAAGATAACCAATCATACATAAAATAATTCAGAGAAGATTCAAATATTGTTCATAGATAAACTTGATCATAAACCCACAATTCATCGGTCTCAACAAACACACCGCAAAAGAAGATTACATCGAATATATCTCCACGAGAATCATGGAGAACTTTGCATTGAGACCAAAGAGAGAGAAGAAGCCATCTAGCTAATAACTATGGACCCGAAGGTCTGAGGTAAACTACTCACACATCATCGGAGAGGCTATCGTGTTGATGTAGAAGCCCTCCATGATCAATGCGCCCTCCGGCAGGACGCCGGAAAAGGCCCCAAGATGGGATCTCACGGGTACAGAAGGTTGTGGCGGTGGAATTAGGTTTTCGTGGATGCTTCTGTTGGTTTAGGGGTACGTAGGTATATATAGGAGGAATAACTATGTCAGTGGAGCAACGTGGGCCCCATGAGGGTGGAGGGCGTGCCCAGGGGGGTAGGCGCGCCCCCCTACCTCGTGCCCTCTGATACGTCTCCGTCGTATCTATAATTTTTGATTGTTCCATGCCAATATTATTCAACTTCATATACTTTTGGCAACTTTTTATACTATTTTTGGGACTAACATATTGATCCAGTGCCCAGTGCCAGTTCCTGCTTGTTGCATGTTTTATGTTTCGCAGAAACCCCATATCAAACGGAGTCCAAACGGGATAAAAATGGACGGATAATTATTTTGGAATATTTGTGATTTTTGGGAAGTAAAATCAACGCGAGACGGTGCCCGAGGTGGCCATGAGGGTGGGGCCCACGCCCACTCCAGGTGGGCGTGCCCCCCCTCGTGGTCCCCTCGTAAGGCGGTTAATGCTCTACTTTGGCTGCAAGAAAGCTAATTTTTGGAAAAAGATCTGGGCGAAGGTTTCAATCCAATCGGAGTTACGGATCTCCAGATATAAAAGAAACAGTGCCAGGGCAGAATCCGAGAGCGCAGAAACACAGAGAGACAGAGAGACAGATCCATCTCGGAGGGGCTCTCGCCCTCCCACGCCATGGAGACCATGGACCAGAGGGGAAACCCTTCTCCCATCTAGGGATAAGGTCAAGGAAGAAGAAGAAGAAGGGGGGCTCTCTCCCCCTCGCTTCCGGTGGCGCCGGAACGCCGCCGGGGGCCATCATCATCACCGCGATCTTCACCAACACCTCCGCCATCTTCACCAACATCTCCATCACCTTCCCCCTTCTATCTATAGCGGTCCACTCTCCCGCAACCCGCTGTACCCTCTACTTGAACATGGTGCTTTATGCTTCATATTATTATCCAATGATGTGTTGCCATCCTATGATGTCTGAGTAGATTTTCGTTGTCCTAGCGGTGGTTGATGAATTGCTATGATTGATTTAATTTGCTGATGGTTATGTTGCTGTCCTTTGGTGCCCATCATATGAGCGCGTGCGTGGATCACACCATAGGGTTAGTTGTATGTTGATAGGACTATGTATTGGAGGGCAAGAGTGACAGAAGCTTCAACCTAGCATAGAAATTGATGCATACGGGATTGAAGGGGGACCAATATATCTTAATGTTATGGTTGGGTTTTACCTTAATGAACGTTAGTAGTTGCGGATGCTTGCTAATAGTTCCAATCATAAGTGCATAGAATTCCAAGTCAGTGATGACATGCTAGCAGTGGCCTCTCCCACATAAAACTTGCTATCGGTCTAGTAAAGTAGTCAATTGCTTAGGGACAATTTCGCAACTCCTACCACCAATTTTCCACACTCGCTATATTTACTTTATTGTGTCTTTATCTAAACAGCCCCTACTTTTTATTTACGCGCTCTTTATATTCTTGCAAGCCTATCCAAAAACACCTACAAAGTACTTCTAGTTTCATACTTGTTCTAGGTAAAGCGAACGTTAAGCGTGCGTAGAGTTGTATCGGTGGTCGATAGAACTTGAGGGAATATTTGTTCTACCTTTAGCTCCTCGTTGGGTTCGACACTCTTACTTATCGAAAGAGGCTACAATTGATCCCCTATACTTGTGGGTTATCACCCTCCTGGTTGATGTCTTGACGTAGGGTCCAAGTCCTCTGGATCACGTTTGTTTCGAGGATCACGTTCCCGAAGGTTTCATTCCGTTTGGACTCCGTTTGATATTCTTTTTCTGCGAAACTATGAAATAGGCAAAAAAACAGCAATTTGGGCTGGGCCTCCGGTTAATAGGTTAGTCCCAAAAATAATATAAAAGTGTATAACAAAGCCCATTAATAATCCAAAACAGAATATAATATAGCATGAAGCAATCAAAAATTATAGATACGTTGGAGACGTATCAAGCATCCCCAAGCTTAATTCCTGCTCGTCCTCGAGTAGGTAAATGATAAAAACAGAATTTTTTGATGCGGAATGCTACGTGGCAATTTTTTTTAATGTAACACTCTTAATTGTGGTATGAATATTCAGATCCGAAAGATTCAAGATAAAAGTTTAATATTGACATAAAGGTAATAATACTTCAAGCATACTAACTAAGGAATTATGTCTTCTCGAAATAACATGGCCAAAGAAAGTTCATCCCTACAAAATCATATAGTTTAGTCATGCTCCATTTTCGTCACACAAGAATGCTCTCATCATGCACAACCCCGATGACAAGCCAAGCAATTGTTTCATACTTTAGTAATCTCAAACTTTTTCAACCTTCACGCAATACATGAGCGTGATCCATGGATATATCACTATGGGTGGAATAGAATATAATGATGGGGGTTATGTGGAGAAGACAAAAAAGGAGAAAGTCTCACATCAACGCGGCTAATCAACGGGCTATGGAGATGCCCATCGATTGATGTTAATGCAAGGAGTAGGGATTGCCATGCAATGGATGCACTAGAGCTATAAATGTATGAAAGCTCAACAAAAGAAACTAAGTGGGTGTGCATCCAACTTGCTTGCTCACGAAGACCTAGGGCATTTGAGGAAGCCCATTATTGGAATATACAAGCCAAGTTCTATAATAAAAAATTCCCACTAGTATATGAAAGTGACAAAACAAGAGACTCTCTATCATGAAAATCATGGTGCTACTTTGAAGCACAAGTGTGAAAAAAAGGATAGTAGCATTGTCCCTTTTTTGGGCCTTCCTTTTTTGGCCTTTCTTTTTTTATTTGGCATTTCTCCCCTTTTTTTTGGGACAATGCTCCATGAATTACAACTCGATACTAGAACAAAGTATGACTCTATATGAATGCCTCCGGCGGTATACCGGGATAGCAATGAATCAAGAGTGACATGTATGAAAAATTATGAACGGTGGCTTTGCCACAAATATGATGTCAACTACATGATCATGCAAAGCAATATGACAATGATGAACGTGTCATGATAAACGGAACGGTGGAAAGATGCATGGCAATATATCTCGGAATGGCTATGGAAATGCCATAATAGGTAGGTATGGTGTCTGTTTTGAGGAAGATATAAGGAGGTTTATGTGTGAAAGAGCGTATCATATCACGGGGTTTGGATGCACCGGCGAAGTTTGCACCAACTCTCAATGTCAGAAAGGGCAATGCACGGTACCGAAGAGGCTAGCAATGATGGAAGGGTAAGAGTGCGTATAATCCATGGACTCAACATTAGTCATAAAGAACTCACATACTTATTGCAAAAATCTACAAGTCATCAAAAACCAAGCACTACGCACATGCTCCTAGGGGGATAGATTGGTAGGAAAAGACCATCGCTCGTCCCCGACCTCCACTCATAAGGAAGACAATCAAAGAACACCTCATGTTTTGTTACATAACATTTACCATACATGCATGCTATGGGAATTGCAAACTTCAACACAAGTATTTATCAATTCCACAACTACTCAACTAGCACAACTTTAATATCACTACCTCCATATCTCAAAACAATCATCAAGCATCAAACTTCTCTTAGTATTCAACACACTCATAAGAAAGTTTTTTACTAGTTTTGCATACCTAACATATTAGGATTAATTTTCCTACTTAAGAAAATTACCATGCTGTTTAAGACTCTCAAAATAATATAAGTGAAGCATGAGAGAATAATAATTTCTATAAAGCAAAACCACCGCCGTGCTCTAAAAGATATAAGTGAAGCACTAGAGCAAAACTATATAGCTCAAAAGATACAAGCGAAGCGCATAGAGTATTCTAATAAATTCCGAATCATATGTGTCTCTCTCAAAAGGTGTGTACAGCAAGGATGATTGTGGCAAACTAAAAAATAAAGACTCAAATTATACAAGACGCTCCAAGCAAAACGCATATCATGTGGTGAATAAAAATATAGCTCCAAGTAAAGTTACCGATGGAAGTAGACGAAAGAGGGGATGCCTTCCGGGCCATCCCCAAGCTTTGGATTTTTGGTGTCCTTAGATTATCTTGGGGTGCCATGGTCATCCCCAAGCTTAGGCTCTTGCCACTCCTTGTTCCATAATCCATCAATCTTTTACCCAAAACTTGAAAACTTCACAACACAAAACTTAACAGAAAATCTCGTGAGCTCCGTTAGCGAAAGAAAACAAAACACCACTTCAAGATACTGTAATGAACTAATTCTTTATTTATATTGGTGTTAAACCTACTGTATTCCAACTTCTCTATGGTTTATAAACTATTTTACTAGCCATAGATTCATCAAAATAAGCAAACAACACACGAAAAACAGAATCTGTCAAAAACAGAACAGTCTGTAGTAATCTGTAACTAACGCAAACTTCTGGAACTCCAAAAATTCAGCCAAAATAGGAAGACCTAGAAAATTTGTTTATTGATCTACTACAATTTGAATCAATATTTTATCACGTTCTTGTGATTTTTGACAATTATTTTCGTGAACAGAAAGTTTCTCGAATTTTCAGCAAGATCAAATAACTATCATCCAAGAAGATCCTATAGGTTTAACTTGGCACAAACACTAATTAAAACATAAAAACAAATCTAACCAGAGGCTAGATCAAATATTTATTCCTAAACAGAAGCAAAAAGCGAAAAAAAACTAAAATAAAATTGGGTTGCCTCCCAACAAGCGCTATCGTTTAACGCCCTTAGCTAGGCATTGATAATTTTAATGATGCTCACATGAAAGACAAGACAAGCGCAAAGAGAGCATCATAAAACACGTGACAAACACATCTAAGTCTAACATACTTCCTATGCATAGGCATATTATAAGCAAACAATTTTGCAAGGCAAGCAAAAAGTAGCATATGCAAGGAAGAAGAAAGAAACAATAGCAATCTCAACATAACGAGAGGTAATTTATTATCATGAAAATTTCTACAACCATATTTTCCTCTCTCGTAATAATTACATGTGGAATCATATTCAAATTCAACAATATAGCTATCACATAACATATTCTCAACACGATCCACATGCATGCAAAGTTGACTCTCTTCCAAAATAGTGGGATTACCATTAACTAAAGTCATGACCTCTCCAAACCCACTTTTATCAAAAATACCATAAGATTGAACATTCTCCAAATATGTGGGATCTAAAGTTGACACTCTTCCAAACCCACTTTCAATATTATTGCAAACACTATTATCAATCTCATATTCATCATGGGGCTAAAATAAATTTTCAAGATCATAAGAAGAATCACCCCAATCATGATCATTGCAACAAATAGTAGACATAGCAAAACTAGCATCCCCAAGCTTAGGGTTTTGCATATTATTAGCACAATTGACATCACAAGAATTTATAGTAAAATCATTGCAATCATACTTTTTATTCAAGGAGCTATCGTGAATCTCTTCATAAATTTCTTCATCACAATTTTCAGATTCACGAATTTCAAGCAAAACCTCATCAAGATAATCTAGTGCACTCAAATCTCTAGAAATTGGTTCATCATAATTGGATCTTTTAAAAAGATTAGCAAGGGGATGAGGATCCATAAACTTTTAGCAAGCAAAGATGCAAGCAAAAAGAAGGCACATGGTAACACAAGATCGAACGGAAGGAGGGTGAATAAAACGGCAAAGGTGAAGTGGGGGAGATGAAAACGAGAGGCAAATGGCAAATAATGTATGTGAGGGATAAGAGTTTGTGATGGGTACTTGGTATGTCTTGACTTTTGCGTAGACTCCCCGGCAACGGCGCCAGAAATCCTTCTTGCTACCTCTTGAGCACTGCGTTGGTTTTCCCTTGAAGAGGAAAGGGTGATGCAGTAAACTAGCGTAAGTATTTCCCTCAGTTTTTGAGAACCAAGGTATCAATCCAGTAGGAGGCCATGCACGAGTCCCTCGCACCTACACAAACAAAAAAAACCTCGCAACCAACGCAATAAAGGGGTTGTCAATCCCTTCAGGGTCACTTACGGAAGTGAGATCTGATAGATATGATAAGATAATATTTTGGTATTTTTATAATAAAGATGCGAGCTAAAATAAAAGGCAATAAAAATAGCTAAGTGTTGGAAGATTAATATGATGGAAAATAGACCCGGGGGCCATAGGTTTCACTAGTGGCTTCTCTCAAGAGCATAAGTATTACGGTGGGTGAACAAATTACTGTTGAGCAATTGATAGAATTGAGCATAGTTATGAGAATATCTAGGTATGATCATGTATATAGGCATCACGTCCGCGACAAGTAGACCGACTCCTGCCTGCATCTACTACTATTACTCCACACATCGACCGCTATCCAGCATGCATCTAGAGTATTAAGTCCAAAAGAACAGAGTAATGCTTTAAGTAAGATGACATGATGTAGAGGGATAAACTCATGCAATATGATATAAACCCCATCTTGTTATCCTCGATGGCAACAGTAAAATACGTGCCTTGCTACCCCTACTATCACTGGGAAAGGACACCGCAAGATTGAACCCAAAGCTAAGCACTTCTCCCATTGCAAGAAAGATCAATCTAGTAGGCCAAACCAAACTGATAATTCGAAGAGACTTGCAAAGATAACCAATCATACATAAAAGAATTCAGAGAAGATTCAAATATTGTTCATAGATAAACTTGATCATAAACCCACAATTCATCGGTCTCAACAAACACACCGCAAAAGAGGATTACATCGAATAGATCTCCACGAGAATCGTGGAGAACTTTGTATTGAGACCCAAAGAGAGAGAAGAAGCCATCTAGGTAATAACTATGGACCCGAAGGTCGGAGGTAAACTACTCACACATCATCAGAGAGGCTATGGTGTTGATGTAGAAGCCCTCCGTGATCAATGCCCCCTCCGGCAGGACACCGGAAAAGGCCCCAAGATGGGATCTCACGGGTACAGAATGTTGCGGCGGTGGAATTAGGTTTTCGTGGATGCTTCTGTTGGTTCGGGGGTACGTAGGTATATATAGGAGGAAGAAGTACGTCGGTGGAGCAACGTGGGCCCCACGAGTGTGGAGGGCGCGCCCAGGGGGTAGGCGCGCCCTCCTACCTCGTGCCCTCCTGGTTGATGTCTTGACATAGGTTCCAAGTCCTCTGGATCCCGTTTGTTCCGGAAATCATGTTCTCAAAGGTTTCATTCCGTTTGGACTCTGTTTGATATTCTTTTTCTGCGAAACTCTGAAATAGGAAAAAAAATAGCAATTTGGGTTGGGCCTCCGGTTAATAGGTTAGTCCCAAAAATAATATAAAAGTGTATAACAAAGCCGATTAATCATCCAAAATAGAATATAATATAGCATGAAGCAATCAAAAATTATAGATACGTTGGAGACGTATCACAACTCAGTGGATACTTCGAAGGGTGCGAGTTCCTCCATATACCAAGAAATGACAATGAGCAAGCAGATGCCTTGGCACGGATCGACTCCACCCGGCAAGCAATACCAGCCGGCGTAGCCCTACAGCGCCTCCTCAAACCGTCTGTCAAGCCGTGGCCAGAATCAGACTCCATCTTCGTGCCGGCTCCTCCTGAAGCAGTTGGATCCGACTTGAGGACCCCAGCAGCCAGCGCGGGGACTTCGGCAGGCGGCTCGGGGACTATAGTAGTCGCGCCCGTCCCGGGGACTGCAGCAGTCGGCCCGGGGACTTCACCGACTCAGCAAGTGGCAGCCGACTCCAACCCGCCGCCTCCCAGCCCAACCGCCCTCGTACAAATTGCAGTTCTGGCAGTCGAAGAATAGCAGCACCTTCATGATGGGGAACGTAGCAATAATTCAAAATTTTCTACGCATCACCAAGATCAATCTATGGAGTCATCTAGCAACAAGAGAGAGGAGTGCATCTACATACCCTTGTAGATCGCGAGCGGAAGCGTTCAAGAGAACGGGGTTGATGGAGTCGTACTCGTCGTGATCCAAATCACCGATGATCCTAGCGCCGAACGGACGGCACCTCCGCGTTCAACACACGTACGGAGCAGCGACGTCTCCTCCTTCTTGATCCTGCAAGGGGGGAGGAGAGGTTCCTGGAGATCCAGCAGCACGACGGCGTGGTGGTGGAAGTAGCGGGATCCCGGCAGGGCTTCGCCAAGCGCAAGCGGGGAGGACGAGGTGTCACGGGAGGGAGAGGGAGGCGCCAGGGCTTAGATGTTGCTGCCCTCCCTCCCCCCACTATATATAGGGCCAAGGGAGAGGGGGGGGGCGTAGCCTTGGCCCTTCCTCCAAGGAAGGGTGCGGCCAGGGAGGAGTCCGTCCTCCCCAAGGCACCTCGGAGGTGCCTTCCCCCTTTAGGACTCTCCCTTTCCCTTATCTCTTGGCGCATGGGCCTCTTGGGGCTGGTGCCCTTGGCCCATATAGGCCAAGGCGCACACCCCTACAGCCCATGTGGCCCCCCAGGGCTGGTGGACCCCCTTGGTGGACCCCCGGACCCCTTTCGGCACTCCCGGTACAATACCGATAAAGTGCGAAACTTTTCCGGCGACCAAAATAAGACTTCCCATATATAAATCTTTACCTCCGGACCATTCCGTAACTCCTCGTGACGTCTGGGATCTCATCCGGGACTCCGAACAACTTTCGGGTTACCGCATACTAATATCTCTATAACCCTAGCGTCACCGAACCTTAAGTGTGTAGACCCTACGGGTTCGGGAGACATGCAGACATGACCGAGACGACTCTCCGGTCAATAACCAACAGCGGGATCTGGATACCCATGTTGGCTCCCACATGATCCTCGATGATCTCATCGGATGAACCACGATGTCGAGGATTTAATCAATCCCGTATACAATTCCCTTTGTCTATCGGTATGTTACTTGCCCGAGATTCGATCGTCGGTATCCCGATACCTTGTTCAATCTCGTTACCGGCAAGTCTCTTTACTCGTTCCGTAACACATCATCCCGTGATCAACTCCTTGGTCACATTGTGCACATTATGATGATGTCCTACCGAGTGGGCCCAGAGATACCTCTCCGTTTACACGGAGTGACAAATCCCAGTCTCGATTCGTGCCAACCCAACAGACACTTTCGGAGATACCTGTAGTGCACCTTTATAGCCACCCAGTTACGTTGTGATGTTTGGTACACCCAAAGCATTCCTACGGTATCCGGGAGTTGCACAATCTCATGGTCTAAGGAAATGATACTTGACATTAGAAAAGCTCTAGCAAAACGAACTACACGATCTGGTGCTAGGCTTAGGATTGGGTCTTGTCCATCACATCATTCTCCTAATGATGTGATCCCGTTATCAACGACATCCAATGTCCATGGTCAGGAAACCGTAACCATCTATTGATCAACGAGCTAGTCAACTAGAGGCTTACTAGGGACATGGTGTTGTCTATGTATCCACACAGGTATCTGAGTTTCGTATCAATACAATTTTAGCATGGATAATAAACGATTATCATGAACAAGGAAATATAATAATAAGCAATTTATTATTGCCTCTAGGGCATATTTCCAACAGTCTCCCACTTGCACTAGAGTCAATAATCTAGTTCACATCACCATGTGATTAACACTCACAGGTCACATCACCATGTGACTAACATCCAAAGAGTTTACTAGAGTCAACAATCTAGTTCACATCACTATGTGATTAACACTCAATGAGTTCTGGTTTGATCATGTTATGCTTGTGAGAGAGGTTGTAGTCAACGGGTCTGAACCTTTCAGATCCGTGTGTGCTTTACGAATATCTATGTCATCTTGTGGATGCTACCACGCGCTACTTGGAGCCATTTCAAATAACTGCTCTACTATTCGAATCCGGTTTACTACTCAGAGTCATCCGGATTAGTGTCAAAGTTCGCATCGACGTAACCCTTTACGACGAACTCCTTTTCACCTCCATAATCAAGAAAATTCCTTATTCCACTAGATACTAAGGATAAGTTCGACCGCTGTCATGTGATCCATTCCCGGATCATTATAGTACCCCTTGACTAACTCATAGCAAGGCACACTTCATGTGCGGTACACAGCATAGCATACTGTAGAGCCTACGTCTAAAGCATAGGGGACGACCTTCGTCCTTTCTCTCTCTTCTGTTGTGGTCAGGTCTTGAGTCTTACTCAATACTCACACCTTGTAACACAGCCAAGAACTCCTTCTTTGCTGATCTATTTTGAACTCTTTCAAAATCATGTCAAGGTGTGCGTTCTTTGAAAGTATCATCAGGCGTCTTGATCTATCTCTATAGATCTTGATGCCCAATATGTAAGCAGCATTATCCAGGTCTTCCTTTGAAAAACTCCTTTCAAACAACCCTGGATGCTTTCCAGAAATCATTTCTGATCAACAATATGTTAACAACATATACTCATCAAAAATTCTATAGTGCTCCTACTCACTTCTTTGGAAATACAAGTTTCTCACAAACTTTGTATAAACCCAAAATCTTTGATCATCTCATCAAAGCGTACATTCCAACTCCGAGATGCTTACTCCAGTCCTTTTAAGGATTGCTGGAGCTTTGCATACTTGTTAGCATCTTTCAGGATTGACAAAACCTTCTGGTTGTATCACATACAACCTTTCCTCAAGAAAATCGTCGAGGAAACAATGTTTTGACATCCTATCTGCAAGATTTCATAAATAATGCAGTAACTGCTAATATAATTCCAACAGACTCTTAGCATCGCTACGAGTGAGAAAGTCTCATCGTAGTCAACTCCTTAAACTTGTCGGAAAACATCTTAACGACAAGCCGAGCTTTCTTAATGGTGACACTTACCATCATTGTCTGTCTTCCTTTTAAAATCCATCTGCACCCAATAGCCTTACGACCATCAAGTATTTCTTCCAAAGTCTATACTTTGCTTTTATACATGGATCCTCTCTCGGATTTCATGGCCTCGAGCCATTCGTCGGAATCCGGGCCCACCATCGCTTCCCCATAGCTCGTAGGTTCATTGTTGTCTAGCAACATGACTTTCAAGACAGGATTATGTACCACTCTGAAGTAGTACGCATCCTTATCGACCTACGAGGTTTGGTAGTGACTTGATCCGAAGTTTCATGATCACTATCATAAGCTTCCACTTCAATTGGTGTAGGTGCCACAGGAACAACTTCCTGTGCCCTGCTACACACTAGTTGAAGTTGTGGTTCAATAACCTCATCAAGTCTCCACCATCCTCCCACTCAATTCTTTCGAGAGAAACTTTTCCTCGAGAAAGGACCTGTTAACTTCCAGATCTGAAACAGGAGGTATACCCAACTGTTTTGGGTATTCTATGAAGATGCATTTATTCGCTTTGGGTTCGAGCTTATCAGCCTGAAACTTTTTCACATAAGCGTCGCAGCCCCAAAATTTTAAGAAACGACAACTTAGGTTTCTCTAAACGGTGTCGTCTCAACGGAATTGCGTGGTGCCCTATTTAAAGTGAATGCGGTTGTCTCTAATGCCTAACCCATAACCGATAGTTGTAATTCGATAAGAGACATTATGGTATTCACCATATCCAATAGGGTGATGTTATGATGTTCGGACACACCATCACACTATGGTGCTCCAAGCGGTATTAGTCGTGAAACAATTTCCACAATTTCTTAATTGTGTGCCAAACTCGTAACTCAGATATCTCTATGATCATATCATAGACATTTTATCCTCTTGTCACGACGATCTTCCACTTCACTCTGAAATTACTTGAACCTTTCAATAATTCAGACTCGTGTTTCATCAAGTAAATACACTCAGCATCTACTCAAATCATCTGTGAAGTAAGAACATATCGATATCCACTGCGTGCCTCAACACTCATTGGACTGCACACATCAAATGTATTACTTCCAACAAGTTGCTCTCTTGTTCCATCTTACTGAAAACGAGGCCTTTCCGTCATCTTGCCCATGTGGTATGATTTGCATGTCTCAAGTGATTCAAAATCAAGTGAGTCCAAAAGATCCATCTGCATGGAGTTTCTTCATGCATATATACCAATAGACATGGTTTGCATGTCTCAATCCTTTCAAAAACGAGTGAGTCCAAAGATCCATCTACATGGAGCTTCTTCATGCGTTCTATACCAATATGACTCAAACGGCAGTGCCACAAGTATGTGGTACTATCATCACTATTTTATATCTTTTGGCACGAACATGTGTATCACTGCGATCAAGATTCATTTTAGGTGCAAGACCATTGAAGGTATTATTCAAATAAATAGAGTAACCATTATTCTCCTTAAATGAATAACCGTATTGCGATAAACATAATCCAATCATGTTTATGCTCAACGCAAACACCAAATAACAATTATTTAGGTTGAACACCAATCTCGATGGTAGAGGGAGCATGTGATGCTTGATCACATCAACCTTGGAAACACTTCCAACATATATCGTCATCTCACCTTTAGCTAGTCTCCGTTTATTCCGCAGCTTTTATTTCGAGTTACTAACACTTAGCAACCGAACCGGTATCTAATACCCTGGTGCTGCTAGGAGTACTAGTAAAGTACACATTCATATAATGTATATCCAATATACTTCTGTCGACCTTGCCTGCCTTCTCATCTACCAAGTATCTAGGGTAGTTCTGCTTCACTGACCGTTCCCCTCATTACAGGAGCACTTAGTCTCGGGTTTGGGTTTAACCTTGGGATTGTTCACTAGAGCAGCAAATGATTTGCTGTTTCATGAAGTATCCCTTTTTGCCCTTGCCCTTCTTGAAACTAGTGGTTTTACTAACCATCAACAATTGATGCTCCTATTTGATTTCTACTTTTACGGTGTCAAACATCGCGAATAGCGCAAGGATCATCAAATCTATCCCTGATATGTTATAGTTCATCAGGAAGCTCTAATAGCTTGGTGGCAGTGACTATGGAGAACCATCACTATCTCATCTGGAAGATTAACTCCCACTCGATTCAAGCGATTGTGGTACACAGACAATCTGAGCACATGCTCAATGATTGAGCTTTTCTCCCTTAGTCTGTAGGCTTCAGAAACTTGTCAGAGGTCTCATACCTCTTGACGTGGGCACTAGTCTGAAATCCCAATTTCAGTCTTCGGAACATCTCATATGTTCTGCGACGTTTCAAAACGTCTTTGGTGCCACAATTCTAAACCGTTAGCATTACGCACTGAACTATCACGTAGTCATCAAAACGTGTATGTCAGATGTTTCGCAACATCTACAGACGACGCTGAGGTTCAGCACACCGAGCGGTGCATTAAGGACATAAGCCTTCTGTGCAGCAATGAGGACAATCCTCAGTTTACGGACCCAGTCCGCATAATTGCTACTATCAACTTTCAACTAAATTTTCTCTAGGAACATATCTTAAACAGTAGAACTAAAGCGTAAGCTATGACATAATTTGCAAAGACCTTTTGACTATGTTCATGATAATTAAGTTCATCTGATTATTTAATGAACTCCCACTCAGATAGACATCCCTCTAGTCATCTAAGTGATACATGATCCGAGTCAAACTAGGCCGTGTCCGATCATCACGTGAGACGGACTAGTCATCATCGGTGAACATCTCCATATTGATCGTATCTACTATACGACTCATGTTCGACCTTTTGATCTCTTGTGTTCCGAGGCCATGTCTGTACATGCTAGGCTCGTCAAGTCAACCTAAGTGTTCCGCATGTGTCCGAGGCCATGTCTGTATATGCTAGGCTCGTCAACACCCGTTGTATTCGAACGTTAGAATCTATCACACCCGATCATCACGTGGTGCTTCGAAACAACGAACCTTCGCAATGGTGCACAGTTAGGGGGAACACGTCTCTTGAAATTTTAGTGAGGGATCATCTTATTTATGCTACCGTCGTTCTAAGCAAATAAGATGTAAACATGACAAACATCACATGCAAATCATAAAGTGACGTGATATGGCCAATATCATCTTGCGCCTTTGATCTCCATCTTTGAGGCGCGGCATGATCACCTTCGTCACCGGCATGACACCATGATCCACATCATCATGATCTCCATCATCGTGTCTTCATGAAGTTGTCTCGCCAACTATTACTTCTACTACTATGGCTAACAGTTAGCAATAAAGTAAAGTAATTACATGGCGTTTTCATTGACACGCAGGTCATACAATAAATTAAGACAACTCCTATGGCTCCTGCCGGTTGTCATACTCATCGACATGCAAGTCGTGATTCCTATTACAAGAACATGATCAATCTCATACATCACATATATCATTCATCACATCCTTTTGGCCATATCACATCACATAGCATACCCTGCAAAAACAAGTTAGACGTCCTCTAATTGTTGTTTGCATGTTTTACGTGGCTGCTATGGGTTTCTTGCAAGAACGTTTCTTACCTACGCAAAACCACAACGTGATAGGCCAATTGCTATTTACCCTTCATAAGGACCCTTTTCATCGAATCTGATCCGACTAAAGTGGGAGAGACTGGCACCCGCTAGCCACCTTATGCAACAAGTGCATGTCAGTCGGTGGAACCTGTCTCACGTAAGAGTACGTGTAAGGTCGGTCCGGGCCGCTTCATCCCACAATGCCGCCGAATCAAGATAAGACTAGTAATGGTAAGCAAATTGAACAAATCATCGCCCACAACTACTTTGTGTTCTACTCGTGCATAGAATCTACGCATAGACCTAGCTCATGATGCCACTGATGGGGAATGTAGCAATAATTCAAAATTTTCTACGCATCACCAAGATCAATCTATGGAGTCATCTAGCAACGAGAGAGAGGAGTGCATCTACATACCCTTGTAGATCGCGAGCGGAAGCGTTCAAGAGAACGGGGTTGATGGAGTCGTACTCGTCGTGATCCAAATCATCGATGATCCTAGCGCCGAACGGACGGCACCTCCGCGTTCAACACACGTACAGAGCAGCGACGTCTGCTCCTTCTTGATCCAGCAAGGGGGGAGGAGAGGTTGATGGAGATCCAGCAGCACGACGGCGTGGTGGTGGAAGTAGCGGGATCCCGGCAGGGCTTCGCCAAGCGCAAGCGGGGAGGACGAGGTGTCACGGGAGGGAGAGGGAGGCGCCAGGGCTTAGATGTTGCTGCCCTCCCTCCCCCCCACTATATATAGGGACAAGGGAGAGGGGGGGGGGGGGGCGCAGCCTTGGCCCTTCCTCCAAGGAAGGGTGCGGCCAGGGAGGAGTCCATCCTCCCCAAGGCACCTCGGAGGTGCCTTCCCCCTTTAGGACTCTCCCTTTCCCTTATCTCTTGGCGCATGGGCCTCTTGGGGCTGGTGCCCTTGGCCCATATAGGCCAAGGCGCACACCCCTACAGCCCATGTGGCCCCCCGGGGCTGGTGGACCCCCGGACCCCTTTCGGCACTCCCGGTACAATACCGATAAAGTGCGAAACTTTTCCGGCGACCAAAATAAGACTTCCCATATATAAATCTTTACCTCCGGACCATTCCGGAACTCCTCGTGACGTCCGGGATCTCATCCAGGACTCCGAACAACTTTCGAGTTACCGCATACTAATATCTCTATAACCCTAGCGTCACCGAACCTTAAGTGTGTAGACCCTACGGGTTAGGGAGACATGCAGACATGACCGAGACGACTCTCCGGTCAATAACCAACAGCGGGATCTGGATACCCATGTTGGCTCTCACATGCTCCTCGATGATCTCATCGGATGAACCATGATGTCGAGGATTTAATCAATCCCATATACAATTCCCTTTGTCTATCGGTATGTTACTTGCCCGAGATTCGATCGTCGGTATCCCGATACCTTGTTCAATCTCGTTACCGGCAAGTCTCTTTACTCGTTCCGTAACACATCATCCCGTGATCAACTCCTTGGTCACATTGTGCACATTATGATGATGTCCTACCGAGTGGGCCCAGAGATACCTCTCCGCTTACACGGAGTGACAAATCCCAGTCTCGATTCGTGCCAACCCAACAGACACTTTCGGAGATACCTGTAGTGCACCTTTATAGCCACCCAGTTACGTTGCGACGTTTGGTACACCCAAAGCATTCCTACGGTATCCGGGAGTTGCACAATCTCATGGTCTAAGGAAATGATACTTGACATTAGAAAAGCTCTAACAAAACGAACTACACGATCTGGTGCTAGGCTTAGGATTGGGTCTTGTCCATCACATCATTCTCCTAATGATGTGATCCCGTTATCAACAACATCCAATGTCCATGGTCAGGAAACCGTAACCATCTATTGATCAACGAGCTAGTCAATTAGAGGCTTACTAGGGACATGGTGTTGTCTATGTATCCACACATGTATCTGAGTTTCCTATCAATACAATTTTAGCATGGATAATAAACGATTATCATGAACAAGGAAATATAATAATAACCAATTTATTATTGCCTCTAGGGCATATTTCCAACACTTCATGGGCGCATCCCATCCTCAACTTTCTGGTGAAGAAAGAGTTGCCGACTGATGAGATCTCGGCCCGACAAGTGCAACGTCGGGTAGCAGCATACACCATTGTCAACAAAGAACTTGTGAGACGCAGTGTCACTGGTGTGTACCAGCGCTGCGTGGAGCCGAAGACATGCCAAGCAATCCTCAAAGATATCCACCAAGGCGAGTGTGGTCACCACGTGGCTTCAAAGATCACTTGTTGCCAAAGCTTTCCACCATGGTTTTTTCTGGCCGACTGCTCTAGAAGATGCCAAAGACTTGGTCCAGAAGTGTAAAGGGTGCCAGAAGTTCCGCTCCAAGCCACATCCGCCGGCTTCTGCACTCAAGACTATCCCCAGTGCCCGGCCCTTTGCCGTATGGGGGCTGGACATGGTGGGACCATTGAAGACAGCACGCGGCGGCATGACTCATTTGCTTGTTGCCGTGGACAAATTCACCAAGTGGATAGAAGCGAAGCCAATTAAGAAGTTGAATGGTCCGACTGCTGTGACTTTCATCACTGACATCACCATTCGGTATGGCATACCACACAGCATCATCACCGACAACGGCACAAACTTTGCCAAAGGCGCCTTGGCTCGTTTCTGCGCGACGCAGGGCATCCGACTGGACTTAGCGTTCGTTGCCCATCCGCAGTCAAACGGCCAAGTGGAGCGAGCAAACGGCCTCATTTTGTCCAGCATCAAGCCCCGGCTGGTCGAACCTCTGGAGCGTTCGGCCAGCTGCTGGCTCGACGAGCTGCCGACCGTCCTCTCGAGCCTGCGCACAACTCCGAGCAAGTCAACCGGCTTCACGCCTTTCTTCCTCGTCTACGGTGCCGAAGCCGTCATCCCGACGGACATAGAATTCGACTCCCCTCGAGTCACCATGTACACCGAAGAGGAGGCCAAAGAAGCACGAGAAGACGGCGTCGATCTGCTGGAAGAGGACCGGCTGTTAGCACTCAGCCGGGCCACCATCTACTAGCAGAGTCTACGCCAATACTACAACCGGAAGGTCAAGCCAATATCCTTCCAAGAGGGAGACCTTGTGCTCCGGCTGATCCAGCGAACAGCCGGCCAACACAAGCTCTCGGCACCTTGGAAAGGCCCCTTCATCATCAACAAAGTTCTGGGCAACGACTCCTACTACCTGATCGATGCTCAGAAGCCCAGAGCACGCAAAAGAGACGACACCGGCAAGGAGACAGAGCGGCCATGGAATGCAAATCTCCTTCGAAGATTTTACAGTTGATGCAGTATGTACCATGCTACCTTTGTATTAAGTACGAAGACTCCGGGTTCCTCGAGAAGAGCTCGGGGACTACCCTCTTTTATCTATATGATAAGTATTATGCCTATGAATGTGTTATTTCATTATTCCGCCTGGCACCGGGTTCAGCCAGTCGGCCCGGGGGCTCGCCGCCTTGTGCTATGTGGCGCTTCTAGCAGTCGGACAAGTAGTGTGTTGGCACCTAAACCTTCTCCTGCCAGAAGCCGCAGCTCGCAGAGCGACTGCCCGGTGGGCAGGAGTCAAAGGCAGAGAAAGGGTGTCTAGATGAAAAATGGCTAAGGACCCAAAGCACTTACATAGCCCAAACCACTCCGGTGGCGCCTCGGCACCATTCTCAGTCAGCTCCGGGATGAAGATGCTGGTGTACTCGGCGATCGCCGCCGCCCGTTTGACAAGATCACGCTCCACCGCCACCAACTCCTTCTGGGCTTCCTGCCGAAACGTGGTTAACTGGGCTAGATTTAGCCCAGGGTACCACGCCTTGACGAACTCCAAGGCCCGGCGTGCTCCAGCAGTCGGCCCGAATCTCGGGGACTACAGCCCACGGGTGCGCTGTCGCGCCCCCGCAGAGAAAGAAGTTATCAACAATTAGCAAAGAAGACATGCAGTTGCCGGAGAGGTCCGGCCCGACTGCTCAGCAATCGGCCCAAATCTCGGGGACTACAGCCCGCGGGTGCGCCAGCGCGCCCCCGCAGGGAAAGAAGACGAAGACTTACTCCGGCTTTCTGACAAGTCGGCGGTCCGCTGGTCCAGCTCTCGGATGTTGGAGTTGAAGGTGGCCGCGCGAAGGTTATGATAATCCTACAATGAAGATATCAGACAACGTTAGCACTTGGAGCTTGCCAATTAAAGTTCCGAGCCGCCTGCTCAGCAGCCGGCCCAAAACTCGGGGGCTACACCAAGTGGGTGCGCTGGCGCGCCCCACAGAGAAGTACAAGAATCAAAGACGGAGAAGCAAGAAACATACCGGAATGGCCGCTCGCGAATCCAAGAACGCCTTGTTGCAATGCTTGAGGGCGTCGGCCTCGGCTCGGAGCTTGGCCTAGACATCTAGGACCGCCTTGTTTAAGGCTCCCGTCCCGCCTCCCCGCACCCAGTCAGCGGGCGCGACGCTGGTCGCTTCGGCATCTGGGACTGATGAGCTCGCGGCGCCGGCTTCCAGCGGTCGTGGTGCTGAGGCCGCCTTCGTAAGGCGACGGCGCGTTGGTGTGAGGGCCTCAGGAGTCGGGCCCGTCACCACCTCGTTTCTGGCTGGTGGCGCCGGCGGGGCAGCCGGCTGCTTGTATCACGCCCCTCCAGATGGCGGTGGCGGAGGCACGACCACGTCCGGCATGGTGACGTCGCCGCCTTCCCTCTCCATGATCGGGTGCTCGTCGCCGGCTCCCCCAGTCGGCGCCATGAACTCTGGTGAAGGTGGCGCGGAGTTCAAGGGAACGACAAATAGCGGCTCCTGGCGGCGCGCGGCTTCTTCGCTGCGGCATCGGCCTCGGCCTCCACCAGCTTCTTTAGCACAGCGGCCTCCGCCTTATCTTCCTCCGCCTTCTCCAGGTGGGCGGCTTCATGCTCCCCGCGCGCCTCCCACGCGTTTCGCTCCTGCGCCTCCCGGAGGTCGGCGGCCGGATCGATTCACCGGGTGGTGGTAGAGGTCTCCGCTGACCCAATGACGGAGTCGGCGGCCGACTTCTCAAGAGAGAGCGGGGCCCTAAGTCAAGAAAATAAAGCAAGGAAGCTTAGATAGAATCAACAAGAAAGGAAAAGCACAAGAAAAGATACTTACGCCGACACCATGGGAGGCGCCTTCGGGAGCTTCTGAAAATTGGCCGCCTTCGCAGCGGCCTCCTTCCGCCTGGTCGCAGTGGTTGGGTTCTTGGCCTTCTTCGGCGCACTGCCAAACAAGACGATGCCCTGTTTACGCTTATGCGTGCCGCCTCGAGCAGTCGGCTCGGCGGAGGGGCCCACGTTCGCCTTGCCGGCGCCTCGCGCAGGGCGTGGCTCGTCTTCCTCATCGTCATTGTCGGGCCAAGTCTCGATGCCGCCTCCTTCTTCGGAGCCGCCTTCTCCGTCACCGCCGCCTATAGCATCGTCCTCCAGGGCGGCCGCCCCCAAGACGGGGTCGTCCACATCACTCACCTCCCGGTCCGGCTGGTAGTCTCCACCCGACCCTACGATGGGGGCTGTCGCAGGAGACATATAGATCTGCATCCAAAGTTCGACTGATCAAGACCAAGACGGGTACTAAAAAGAAAGAGTTGAAGAACTTACAGCAGGCGGCGGGTTGGCGCGGGAGTATGGCCGCTTGCCGAACCACCATGACCCCTCCGACAGCTTGAGGTCGGCGATCTCATTCACCATCCAGGCCACCTCGGCAGTCGGCATGTCCCTCGTGCATATCCGGCTCGGGTCGCGGTGCCCTCTCATCCGACAGATCAGATGAGGCCGGCCTGGAAGCAGGAGAACCCGGCGCTCGACAAAGGCGACCAGCAGGTCAGACGCCATGAGGCCCTCCGCCTCCGTCAGCACCCGGAGCCGGTTGATGGTGGCGTCGGCCGACATGGGCTTCGGCTTGTAGCCCCAGTTGGCCCGAGGCTCAGCCGGAGGGCCGGCTTCATAAGGCGGCAAGTTGATGAAGTCGATTGCCGGGTCGACGTTCTCCACGTAGAAATATGATTTCTGCCACAATTTCACCGGCTGTGACAGCTTGATGGCGGGGAAGACATTCTTCACCGACGGCCGGCACACCGCAACGAAGGCACCACACTGGGCTGCCTTCTCCTTGGCGGAGGTGCCCAGTTTGGTGTAGAAGAAGGCTCCCCACAACTTGATGGTGGGGAGGATGCCGAGGTAGCCCTTGCACGCCGTGACGAAGGCGGACAACAGGCGTCACGGTGTTGGGCATCAAATGATGTGGCTGAAGATGATAGAACTCCATGAAGGAGCGGAAGAATCCGCTCGCCGACAGGCCGAAGCCGTGGAGGAAGTGCGAGCGGAAGACGACCCGCTCGCCTCCTTGCGGCGCCGGCGAGATCTCCTTCTTCGGCGGCACGCGCACCTTGACGAAGCCCTTGCCGGGCAACCGCCGTGTGGCGTGGAGGAAAGTGAGATGGTCGTCGATCACGCGAGCCGTCCCAGTCCCCTCCCTTCTCGCGCGCCATGGAGACCGAGCGGGATCGAGCAGGAAGCTTGAGGCGAAGGAGCCTGACGGCGGCGAGCTGCAGCGTCGCCTCGGCGGAGTGCGGAGGTGCGGCAGCAGCAAGGGAGGAAGAAGGAGAAAATGGCGAAGGGAGAGGAGGGCACACGTGCTCCGCCGCTCCCCCTCCTCCCCCTACTTATATCCCTCGGGCTACGAAGCCGAGGGGGCGGGGCGTGGGATCATGGGATTGACTGCGCCCACGACCCCACGACCCCGCGTTTATTTTGCAAGTTACTGCGCAGTAACTCCCCCTGGAATCGCAATCGTTCGCCTCGGCCGCAGCGGATCCGCCCGCGCGCCAAGGCCCGGTGGTGGCGGGCCCAGCCTGCTATCGCGTCCCATCGCGCGCGTGAGCTGGCAGGATGGCCCGGCTGGCTGACGCCGCGTGGCATACTTGCAGCGGGCGGTGGGCCTAGAAGCTTAGCAAGCACGCCACCTGGTTCCCGCCTTGACGTTTCGAAATTATCAGACAAGCCCGCCTGTTCATGGCCGACTCCCGGCAGCCGGCACGCCAGGGGGCGAACCAAGCATTTAGCAAGAGCACTTGGAGAAGGAAACTGTTGAGGCTTCTCGACTTATCGGCCGCGACGCCTCACCAGCTTCGGGGACTACTGTTGGAGTAATGGGCCACGGGTAGCCTAACCCGAGTCCCTGAGCCTTTCAGGACATTGGGCCGGCTGCGCCCCACAAACATCCAGAATGAAGCGCCGCCTTCAGGTGGCCGGCTGGCTCAAGTGGCCGGCTGCCGGAAGACGGCCAAGCTCCAGAAGACGGCACCAAGACAGGCCGACTCCTAGCAGGGGGCCTCCAGAGAGGCCGGCTCCTAGCAGGCGGCCTACGGCGCCCTCAAAGTCTACGCCCCCATTAAGAAGACAAGACAGGATGTGGCCACAGTGTAGCCCGTCACCCCCATATCCAGGGCAAGGCGCGGCCACAGTGCCCTGTACAGGCGGAGATCTTCGCACGGCGCGGCGCTGTTGCCACTCCACCCTTGACGTCACTCCTGTCAGGCGGAGCCCTGCTCCCACGACGGCCTGTGGGTACGGCCTGCAGGCGGCGGGCCCTACCAGGCAGCGAGAGCCCGGAAGACGGCGGAAGCGTGACCAGTCGGACCCGAGGGAGGCCGGCCTCTAGCAGGCGGCCCACTCCTCCCTCGGGGCCCGTGCACCATTAACCAGATGAGACACGGTGTGGCTACAGTGATCTCCCACCTGGCGGCGGGACTGTAACCACGCTCCCCTGACCAAGCATGCGTCATTAGCATTGTGGCTACAGTAATCAGCCGCCGACCAGACCCGCAAGCGGCGGAGACGGCCTGTCGGCTCCGTACCAGGCCAATCGGCGGCGCCCACCAGGCGGCGGGCCCTAGTGCTACCTCTTGAGCACTGCGTTGGTTTTCCCTTGAAGAGGAAAGGGTGATGCAGCAAAGTAGCATAAGTATTTCCCTCAGTTTTTGAGAACCAAGGTATCAATCCAGTAGGAGGCTATGCGCGAGTCCCTCGCACCTACACAAAACAAATAAATCCTCGCAACCAACGCGATAAGGGGTTGTCAATCCCTACACGGCCACTTACGAGAGTGAGATCTGATAGATATGATAGGATAATATTTTTGGTATTTTTGTGATAAAGATGCAAAGTAAAATAAAAAGCAAAGTAAAAAGCAAAGGAAATAACTAAGTATGGGAAGATTAATATGATGAAGATAGACCCAGGGGCCATAGGTTTCACTAGTGGCTTCTCTCGAGAGCATAAGTATTCTACGGTGGGTGAACAAATTACTGTTGAGCAATTGACAGAATTGAGCATAGTTATGAGAATAACTAGGTATGATCATGTATATAGACATCACGTCCGAGACAAGTAGACCGACTCCTGCCTGCATCTACTACTATTACTCCACTCATCGACCGCTATCCAGCATGCATCTAGAGTATTAAGTTCATAAGAACAGGGTAATGCCTTAATCAAGATGACATGATGTAGAGGGATAAATTCATGCAATATGATAAAAAACCCATCTTGTTATCCTCGATGGCAACAATACAATACGTGCCTTGCTGCCCCTACTGTCACTGGGAAAGGACACCGCAAGATTGAACCCAAAGCTAAGCACTTCTCCCATTGCAAGAAAGATCAATCTAGTAGGCCAAACCAAACTGATAATTCGAAGAGACTTGCAAAGATAACCAATCATACATAAAAGAATTCAGAGAAGATTCAAATATTGTTCATAGATAAACTTGATCATAAACTCACAATTCATCGGTCTCAACAAACACACCGCAAAAGAAGATTACATCGAATAGATCTCCACGAGAGAGGGGGAGAACATTGTATTGAGATCCAAAAAGAGAGAAGAAGCCATCTAGCTAATAACTATGGACCCGCAGGTCTGAGGTAAACTACTCACACTTCATCGAAGGGGCTATGGTGATGATGTAGAAGCCCTCCGTGATCGATGCCCCCTCCGGCGGAGCTCCGAAACAGGCCCCAAGATGGGATCTCGTGGGTACAGAAGGTTGCGGCGGTGGAGTTAGGTTTTTGGCTGCGTATCTGATCGTTTGGGGTACGTAGGTATATATAGGAGGAAGGAGTACGTCGGTGGAGCAACAGGGGGCCCACGAGGGTGGAGGGCGGGCCCTTGGGGGGTAGGCGCGCCCCCTACCTCGTGGCCTCCTCCTTTATTTCTTGACGTAGGGTCCATGTCTCGTGGATCTTGTTCGTTCTGAAAATCACGTTCCTGAAGGTTTCATTCCGTTTGGACTCCGTTTGATATTCCTTTTCTGCGAAACTCTGAAATAGGCAAAAAACAGCAATTCTGGGCTGGGCCTCCGGTTAATTGGTTAGTCCCAAAAATAATATGAAAGTGAATAATAAAGCCCAATAATGTCCAAAACAGTAGATAATATAGCATGGAGCAATCAAAAATTATAGATACGTTGGAGACGTATCAAGCATCCCCAAGCTTAATTCCTGTTCGTCCTCGAGTAGGTAAATGATAAAAACAGAATTTTTGATGTGGAGTGCTACTTGGCATAATTTCAATGTAATTCTTCTTAATTGTGGTATGAATATTCAGATCCAAAAGATTCAAGACAAAAGTTTAATATTGACATAAAAATAATAATACTTCAAGCATACTAACAAAGCAATTATGTCTTCTCAAAATAACATGGCCAAAGAAAGTTATCCCTACAAAATCATATAGTTTGGCTATGCTCTATCTTCACCACACAAAGTATTTAAATCATGCACAACCCCGATGACAAGCGAAGCAATTGTTTCATACTTTTGACGTTCTCAAACTTTTTCAATCTTCACGCAATACATGAGCGTGAGCCATGGACATAGCACTATGTGTGGAATAGAATGGTGGTTGTGGAGAAGACAAAAAGGAGAAGATAGTCTCACATCAACTAGGCGTATCAACGGGCTATGGAGATGCCCATCAATAGATATCAATGTGAGTGAGTAGGGATTGCCATGCAACGGATGCACTAGAGCTATAAGTATATGAAAGCTCAACAAAAGAAACTAAGTGGGTGTGCATCCAACTCGCTTGCTCACGAAGACCTAGGGCATTTTGAGGAAGCCCATCATTGGAATATACAAGCCAAGTTCTATAATGAAAAATTCCCACTAGTATATGAACGTGACAAAATGAGAGACTCTCTATCATGAAGATCATGGTGCTACTTTGAAGCACAAGTGTGGTAAAGGGATAGTAACATTGTCCCTTCTCTCTTTTTCTCTCATTTTTTTATTTGGGCCTTTTCCCCCTTTTTTATGGCCTCCTTTTTTTTATTATTTTTTGTCCGGCGTCTCGTCTCGACTTGTGGGGGAATCACAGTCTCCATCATCCTTTCCTCACTTGGGAAAATGCTCTAAAAATGATTATCATCACACTTTTATTTTCTTACAGCTCAACAATTACAACTCGATACTTAGAACAAAATATGACTCTATATGAATGCCTCCGGCGGTGTACCGGGATATGCAATTAATCAAGAGTGACATGTACGAAAGAATTATGAACGGTGGCTTTGCCACAAATACGATGTCAGCTACATGATCATGCAAAGCAATATGACAATGATGGAGCGTGTCATAATAAACGGAACGGTTGAAAGTTGCATGGCAATATATCTCGGAATGGCTATGGAAATGCCATGATAGGTAGGTATGGTGGCTGTTTTGAGGAAGGTTTATGGTGGGTGTATGATACCAGCAAAAAGTGCGCGGTATTAGAGAGGCTAGCAATGGTGGAAGGAAGAAGAGTGCGTATAATCAATGGACTCAACATTACTCATAAAGAACTCATATACTTATTGCAAAAATCTACAAGTTATCAAAGCAAAGTATTATGCGCGTGCTCCTAGGGGGATAGATTGGTAGGAAAAGACCATCGCTCTTCCCCGACCGCCACTCATAAGGAAGACAATCAATGAATAAATTATCTCCGACTTCATCACATAATGGTGTTCACCATACGCGCATGCTACGGGAATCACAAACTTTAACACAAGTATCTCTCAAATTCACAACTACTCAACTAGCATGACTCTATTATCATCATCTTTATATCTCAAAACAATTATCAAGCATCAAACATTTCTTAGTACTCAACACACTCATAAGAAAGTTTTTACTAATCTTGAATACCAAGCATAGGATTATTTAAGAAAATTACCATGCTATAAAAGACTCTCAAAATAATCTAAGTGAAGCATGAGAGATCAATAGTTTCCATAAAACAAATCCACCACCGTGCTCTAAAACATATAAGTGAAGCACTAGAGCAAAACTATATAACTCAAAAGATATAAGCGAAGCACATAGAGTATTCTAACAAATTCCAAATCATGTATGGCTCTCTCAAAAGGTGTGTACAGCAAGGATGATTGTGGTAAACTAAAAAGCAAAGACTCAAATCATACAAGACGCTCCAAGCAAAACACATATCATGTGGTGAATAAAAATATAGCTCCAAGTAAAGTTACCGATGGAAGTAGACGAAAGAGGGGATGCCTTACGGGGCATCCCCAAGCTTTGGATTTATGGTGTCCTTAGATTATCTTGGGGGTGCCATGGGCATCCCCAAGGTTAGGCTCTTGCCACTCCTTGTTCCATAATCCATCTAATCTTTCACCCAAAACTTGAAAACTTCACAACACAAAACTCAACAGAAAATCTCGTGACCTCCGCTAGCGAAAGAAAACAAAAGACCACTTCAAGGTACTGTAACTCATTCTTTATTTATATTGGTGTTAAACCTACTGTATTCCAACTTCTCTATGGTTTATAAACTATTTTACTATCCATAGATTCATCAAAATAAGCAAACAACACACGAAAAACAGAATCTGTCAAAAACAGAACAGTCTGTAGTAATCTGTAACTAACGCAAACTTCTGGAACTCCAAAAAATCAGCCAAAATAGGACGACATAGACAATTTGTTTATTGATCAGCAGCAATTGGAATCAGTATTTTACCACGTTCTGGTGATTTTTAACAATTATTTTTTGTGAACAGAAAGTTTTTGGAAATTACAGCATGACCAAATAACTATCATCCAAGAAGATCTTATAGGTTTAACTTGGCACAAACACTAATTAAAACATAAAAACACATCTAACCAGAGGCTAGAACAAATATTTAATCCTAAACAGAATCAAAAAGCAAAAACTAAAAATAAAATTGGGTTGCCTCCCAACAAGCGCTATCGTTTAACGCCCCTAGCTAGGCATAAAAGCAAGGATAGATCTAGGTATTGCCATCTTTGGTAGGCAATCCATAAGTGGCTCTCATAATAGATTCTTATGGTAGTTTTATTTTCTTCCTAGGGAAGTGTTCCATGCCTTTCTTTAATGGAAATTGGGATCTAATATTCCCTTCCTTCATATCAATAATTGCACCAATCGTTCTAAGGAAAGGTCTACCAAGAATAATAGGACATGAAGGATTGCAATCTATATCAAGAACGATAAAATCTACGGGCACATAGTTCCTATTTGCAACAATAAGAACATCATTAATTCTTCCCATAGGTTTCTTAATAGTGGAATCCGCAAGGTGCAAGTTTAAAGAGCAATCATCAAAATCATGGAAACCTAGCAAATCACACAAAGTTTTTGGAATCGTGGAAACACTAGCACCCAAATCACACAAAGCATAGCATTCATGATATTTAATCTTAATTTTAACAGTAGGTTCCCACTCATCATAAAGTTTTCTAGGGATAGAAACTTCCAACTCAAGTTTTTCTTCATAAGATTGCATCAAAGCATCAACGATATGTTTGGTAAAAGCTTTATTTTGACTATAAGCATGAGGAGAATTTAGCACGGATTGCAACAAGGAAATACAATCTATCAAGGAGCAATTATCAGAATTAAATTCCTTGAAATCCAAAATAGCGGGTTTATTAATATCTAACGTTTTGATTTCTTCACCCCACTTTCATCAATTTTAGCATCAAGATATAAAAACTCCGAATTTTTGGAACGCCTTCTAGGTAAAGGTGGATCATATTCAGTCTCATCATTATCAAGATTCATATTGCAAAACAAAGATTTAATAGGGGATACATCAATAACTTTTAGATCTTCATCTTTATTTTCATACAAATTTGAAGAACACGCTTTTATAAAGCAATCTTTCTTAGCACGCATCCTAGCGGTTCTTTCTTTGCACTCATCAATGGAAATTCTCATGGCTTTGAGAGACTCATTGATATCATGCTTAGGAGGAATAGAGCTAAGTTTTAAAGAATCAACATCAAGACAAATTCTATCAACGTTCCTAGCCAATTCATCAACTTTAAGCAATTTCTCTTCCAGCAAAGCATTGAAATTCTTTTGTGAATTCATAAACTCTTTAACACTAGTCTCAAATTCAGAGGGCATCTTATTAAAATTTCCATAAGAGTTGTTGTAGGAATTACCATTATTATTAGAGGAATTGCTAGGATAAGGCCTAGGATTAAAGTTTCCTCTATACGCGTTGTTACCAAAATTATTCCTACCAACAAAATTCACATCCGTAGATTCATTATTATTCTCAATCAAAGTAGACAAAGGCATATCATTGGGATCAGAAGAAACACTCTTAGTAGCAAATAATTTCATAAGTTCATCCATCTTTCCACTTAAAACATTAATTTCTTCTATCGCATGCACTTTTTTATTAGTAGATCTTTCAGTGTGCCATTGAGAATAATTAACCATAATATTATCTAGGAGTTTAGTAGCTTCTCCTAAAGTGATTTCCATAAAAGTGCCTCCCGCGGCCGAATCTAAAAGATTTCTAGGAGCAAAATTCAATCCGGCATAAAATTTTTGTATAATCATCCACAAGTTCAAACCATGTGTAGGGCAATTACGTATCATTAATTTCATCCTCTCCCAAGCTTGTGCAACATGTTCATGATCAAGTTGCTTAAAATTCATAATATCATTTCTAAGAGAGATGATCTTAGCGGGAGGAAAATATTTAGAGATAAAAGCATCTTTGCACTTATTCCATGAATCAATACTATTTTTAGGCAAAGACGAAAACCAAGATTTAGCACGATCTCTAAGCGAAAAAGGAAATAGCTTCAATTTAACAATATCATTGTCCACATCTTTCTTCTTTTGCATATCACACAAATCAATGAAGCTATTTAGATGAATAGCGGCATCTTCACTAGGAAGGCCGGCGAATTGATCTTTCATGACAAGATTCAACAAAGCAGCATTGATTTCACAAGATTCAGTATTGGTAAGAGGAGCAATCGGAGTGCTGAGGAAATCATTATTGTTGGTATTGGTAAAGTCACATAATTTGGTATTATCTTGAGCCATCGTGACAAACAAGCAATCCAACACACGAGCAAAGAAAAATCAAGCGAAAAAGAGGCAAACGGAAAAGAGAGGGCGAATAAAACGGCAAGGGTGAAGTGGGGGAGAGGAAAACGAGAGGCAAATGGCAAATAATGTAATGCGGGAGGTAAGGGATTGTGATGGGTACTTGGTATGTTGACTTTTGCGTAGACCTCCCCGGCAACGGTGCCAGAAATCCTTCTTGCTACCTCTTGAGCACTGCGTTGGTTTTCCCTTGAAGAGGAAAGGGTGATGCAGCAAAGTAGCGTAAGTATTTCCCTCAGTTTTTGAGAACCAAGGTATCAATCCAGTAGGAGGCTACGCGCGGGTCCCTCGCACCTACACAAAACAAATAAATCCTCGCAACCAACGCGATAAGGGGTTGTCAATCCCTACATGGCCACTTACGAGAGTGAGATCTGATAGATATGATAATATAATATTTTCGGTATTTTTATGATAAAGATGCAAAGTAAAATAAAAGCAAGGGAAATAACTAAGTATTGGAAGATTAATATGATGAAGATAGACCCGGGGGCCGTAGGTTTCACTAGTGGCTTCTCTCGAGAGCATAAGTATTCTACGGTGGGTGAACAAATTACTGTTGAGCAATTGACAGAATTGAGCATAGTTATGAGAATAACTAGGTATGATCATGTATATAGACATCACGTCCGAGACAAGTAGACCGACTCCTGCCTGCATCTACTACTATTACTCCACTCATCGACCGCTATCCAGCATGCATCTAGAGTATTAAGTTCATAAGAACAGGGTAATGCCTTAATCAAGATGACATGATGTAGAGGGATAAATTCATGCAATATGATAAAAAACCCATCTTGTTATCCTCGATGGCAACAATACAATACGTGCCTTGCTGCCCCTACTGTCACTGGGAAAGGACACCGCAAGATTGAACCCAAAGCTAAGCACTTCTCCCATTGCAAGAAAGATCAATCTAGTAGGCCAAACCAAACTGATAATTCGAAGAGACTTGCAAAGATAACCAATCATACATAAAAGAATCCAGAGAAGATTCAAATATTGTTCATAGATAAACTTGATCATAAACCCACAATTCATCGGTCTCAACAAACACACCGCAAAAAGAAGATTACATCGAATAGATCTCCACGAGAGAGGGGGAAAACATTGTATTGAGATCCAAAAAGAGAGAAGAAGCCATCTAGCTAATAACTATGGACCCGAAGGTCTGAGGTAAACTACTCACACTTCATCGGAGGGGCTATGGTGATGATGTAGAAGCCCTCCGTGATCGATGCCCCCTCTGGCGGAGCTCCGGAACAGGCCCCAACATGGGATCTTGTGGGTACAGAAGGTTGCGGCGGTGGAATTAGGTTTTTGGCTCCGTATCTGATCGTTTGGGGTACGTAGGTATATATAGGAGGAAGGAGTACGTCGGTGGAGCAACAAGGGGCGCACGAGGGTGGAGGGCGCACCCTGGGGTGGTAGGCGCGCCCCCCTACCTTGTGGCCTCCTCCTATATTTCTTGGCGTAGGGTCCAAGTCTCCTAGATCTTGTTCGTTCTGAAAATCACGTTCTCGAAGGTTTCATTCCGTTTGGACTCCGTTTGATATTCCTTTTCTGTGAAACTCTGAAATAGGCAAAAAAAAGCAATTCTGGGCTGGGCCTCCGGTTAATAGGTTAGTCCCAAAAATAATATAAAAGTGAATAATAAAGCCCAATAATGTCCAAAACAGTAGATAATATAGCATGGAGCAATCAAAAATTATAGATACGTTGGAGACGTATCACCCAGCAGCTGGCGGAGAAGCCGGCGACCAGAGACACTAACAGCTGGGTCCTACACCCGGCCAGATTACCATTGTACCCCTGGGGGGTAGGCCTATATAAACCCCCCAGGGCACCCATGCAAAGGGTTCCCAACCTGTTAGAACTAGACTCACACATAGAGAAAGGAGAGAGCTAGCCTGCTTTCTTCTACCTCTAGCATACAGCTCGAGGAGCACCATTGTACTCACTAGTGCCTTAGTGACCATGCAGAGACCCCGCAGAGCAGGACTAGGGGTGTTATCTCCTAGGAGAGCCCCGAACCTTGGTAAAGTATGCCGGCTTTCGTGTCTATGCCTCATCCCGCTTTCGGGCACCGGCGACGTTCTACTCGCTCCCACCATGATAAGCCATCCCTTGGCATATGTCGCACCCAACCCCCGACACCTGGGCCTTGGCCCACTAGGCCACCAGGACGACTAGGCCGGCCCACCTCTCTCCCTTATCCCCCCCCCCGAAACCTAGCCCTACTCCATGATCCCAACTTCCCCACTCCCCCCGACCCGATCTGGATCGGGACCACCGACCCCGACGCCGATCCCGCCGCCTCGCCACCCGTGGACTTCACCGGCGCCACCCTGTCGCCTCCTCGCCTCGCCCCAGACCAGGCCTCCCCAGGCCTCGCCGCCCCGTTCCCATGCAGCGTGGGTGAGCCCACGCACTCGAACCCTCCTCTCCCTCTGTCCACTTTGTTAGAAGGGAGAGAGAGGATTTGTTTTTAGGTTTGGTAAGCTTCTTGCTTGGCCAAGACCGAATGAGAACAAAGCTAGAATTCTTGTCAAGTGTCACATCAAAGATGTTGTTGAAGTTCCTCATAGTCTGCTTATCACCAAAGTTGGGTTGCTGCCCGGACTGGGTCGTTCATGGTCTGTACCTATTTATGTGATGAATGGCAGACACACAGTGCCGGGTCTACAAGGGAATGAAGATACTCCACCACTCCTGGATGCATCTCCACATCCATATGCACTGCCCTACTATACCATCATGCAGCAAGCAAGGATAGATGAGATGGAGGCGCAGCAGGCTGCTAATGACGCCATCTAGAATGGCATCGAACAAGTTCAGGAACAAGTGCAGGACAATGGCTGGAGAGCCTGGCCAGTTATACCACCTCCGTACACTGGATTCAGTTTCAGAACTTATTTTCAGTATGATGGGCCGTCCCTGATGGATGGTGTTCCACAGGAGCACAATCTGGTGGACAACCTCTCGGATGCTTGGTCTGAATATTCATATGTGGAGGAGTTAGCTGACAACTTCATGAATGGTGTTCCTGATGCTCAGCATGTTTTTGTCAGAGCTGGAGGCTCTGCAACTACTATGTGGATTGCTGCTGACGCTGAACTGCTTTGTTGGATGGGTGGCATGCTCAAGAGGATTTATACTCGCTCCATATTACCACCGCAGTCTCCCAGAATAGCTTGCTTCCCACTCAATCCCTTCGCTGTCATTCAGTTTCAATTGGATTGTGTGCACATGGCTCTACTCGCCCAGGGGATGCCTGAATCTGATGTCTTCGGTCGCATCTTCAGCTCAACTTCTGCATGGACATGGAGATTGCTTGGTCTGCCTCGATGGAAGGTCTAAACCCCGCTGTGTCAGTTGTGGAGAAACCTCTGTTTGCTGCTCCAACCTTGCAAGATGTGCCACACTATGTGGATCGTATAGTTGATCCCATTGGTCATATGATGCTCAAGGAGCCGGCTCATGTGGACACTGTACTTCTCCGTCGCGGTGCACGCTCGAACAAATATGATGGGTTCAGGGTCCCTCCTGTTTCTGACAAGAGAGCTGCAACTTCCAAGGTTAAACCTAGGAAGGACCCATCTCTTCCCTGTCCCTCTAATGACAAGGTATCTGATGTTATCCCACCTCATACTTCCATCCACGCTATAAATCCATAGGCATTAATATGTGTGGTATACATCCGAATCAGTTAAGCAAGCAGAAGATGCTCTCTAGTCAAGGTGGGCAGAAGAGTGAGGTCACGGATCCTGATGCAGCTTAAAGCGTGGAAGGTCCTGTGCTGGAATGTTCGAGGGATCAACTCGGACAAAAAATAGTTGGCGCTGCGTAATGCTATCAGCAGTAGTGGTTGTTCAGTTATATGTTTGCAAGAAACTAAGCATGCTACTTTTGATGCTGCTTTTGTTAAACTATTATGTCCTAAAAAATTCGATAAGTTTGAGGCGGTGCCTTCTCAGGGGGCCTCTGGTGGTTTAATTGTGCTATGGGATAGCTCTGTGTTCACTAGCAATGTGTTTGGTCTGAATCTTTTGCTTTGGGTATTCAGTTTACTTCTTTGCAAACAGCCAGAAATTGGAAACTTATCAATGTGTATGGCCCTTGTGCTGGGCAAGGCAGAGTTGCTTTCACCTCATGGTTGTTTAATCTAGATATACCTGATGATGAGGATTGGCTCATATGTGGTGATTTCAACTACATCAGAGCGCCTGAAAATCGTAACAAACCGGGGGGTGATGCTAATGATATGCTTACTTTTAATGATTTCATTCAGTCACAGGCGCCTGTCGAGTTACCTATTAAGGGTAGGCAATACACGTGGAGCAATATGCAAACTGAACCTTTGCTTGAGCAAATTGACTGGTTCTTCACCTCGTCGAATTGGACATCTAATTATCCTAACACCACAGTGGGACCCCTTCCCAAGCTAGTGTCAGATCATACGCCATGTATGATCTCGATAGAAACCTCTGTCCCCAAAAGTAAGGTGTTTAGGTTTGAAAATTTCTGGATCTCCCACCCAGGTTTCTTTGATGTGGTTCAGTCTACTTGGGAGAAATATTGCTATGCTCCAAACTCGGCAAAACTGTAATGCAAGAAGTTCAAGAATTTGAGATATGCGCTTAAACGCTAGAGCAAACACATCTCGCGGTTGAACCTGTGCATCGATAACTCCAACTGGGCACTTCTGGAGCTGGATAACATTGAGGATAAAAGGCCTCTCACAATACTTGAAGACAACTTTAGGTCAATCCTTAAAGATCATCTGGTAACTCTCCTTGGCTACAAACGAGAATACTGGAAAAAGAGGTACACTGTCCGTTGGTTCAGCTGTGGAGGCGATAACACCAAATTTTTTCATTCAACGGCGTCTGAAAGATATCGTAAAAACTCCATAGCTTCACTCAAACTCCAGGATGGTACTGTGGTGACGGACCATGTGGGTAAAGCAAAAGAACTGTTTGACACATACAAGGAGAGATTGGGAAAAAAGGGGGAGTATGAAATGAGGTTTGATCTTTCAAGAATCATTAAGAAGGTGGACGGGCTGGATGAATTAACCAAACCTTTCACGCATGAGGAGATTGACATAATAGTTCGTGAAATTCCCTCTGACAGAGCCCCGGGACCCGATGGATTTAATGGCTGCTTTTTGAAGTCATGCTGGCACATCATCAAAGAAGACTTCTATAGACTGTGCACAGACTTCTATGATGGTGCCCTAGATCTCCAGAGCCTGAACTCTGGCTTCATAACACTCATCCCAAAGACCCAATTGCCAGAAACCGCCAATGATTTTAGGCCCATCACGCTTCTTAACTGCTGCTTAAAACTCATAACTAAATTGTTTGCTAATCGCCTGCAGAAAATCGTGCTTAAGATCATCCATTAGAATCAGTACGGATTCCTTAAAGGGAAATCGATCCAGGACTGTTTGGCCTGGGCCTTTGAATACATCCACCAATGCCAAGCATCGGGGAGAGCCTGTTGTATTCTGAAACTGGACTTCGCAAAGGAATTTGATACTATTCAGCACGAGCCGATGATCGAGATCATGCGCCATATGGGTTTTGATGATAAGTGGCTGGGGTGGATCAAATGCATTTTCTCCTCAGGGAGCTCTGCGGTACTGCTTAATGGAGCCCCAGGGAAGCAGTTTGAATGCCTTTGTGGAGTTCGGCAGGGCGATCCGCTATCGTCTTTGATCTTTGTCCTTGCAGCGGATCTACTACAGTCGGCGATCAATGAAGCCAGTCGGTCGGGACTGCTCCGGTTGCCCTTGCCCACTGCTGACAGTGACTACCCCGTAATTCAATATGCAGACGACATGATTGCTGTCCTCCCTGCATGCACCTCGTAAGCGCAAGTGCTGAGAGATATTTTGATTGATTACGCGACTTCTATGGGGCTCAAGATTAACTTCCACAAATCAACTCTGGTTCCCATCAACCTCGATCCTGTGCAGGCGGTAGAAATTGCAGATATCTTTGGCTGCTCTATTGGCCATATGCCGTTTACTTATCTAGGGCTGCCAATGGGCACCACGCGCCCGAGTGTGACTGACCTGATGCCTCTGGTGGTCTTGGTTCAGAGGAGAGTGCCAGCAGCAGCCTCACTGTTGGACTACGGCTTCAAACCTACTTTGCTCAATTCGGTGGTCACCTCCTTGGCCATTTACACTATGTGTTCCATCAAGATGAACCCTAAGATCATCGAGCACCTGGATAAATTGCGCAGATCCTGCCTTTGGGTGAGGAAATCGGACGATGGTTACAAGGGCAACTCGGTGGCGGCTTGGGGGATGGTGTGCAGACCTAAGAATAAAGGTGGATTGGGGATCATCGATCTTAAGGTCCAAAACCAAGGACTTCTCTTGAAACAGCTCCACAAATTCTACAACAAATGCGATGTCCCTTGGGTGAGTTTGATTTGGGATACTTATTACGCGGGCAAAATACCCCATGCCTCTGACCCGTGTGGATCATTTTGGTGGAGAGACCTCATGCAGCTATCGGACATATATAGAGGGGTCACAAAATCGGATGTGGTCGCTGGTGACACGATCCTGTTTTGGAAAGACAAATGGAAAAGTCAAGTTCTCCAGGACAAATTTCCGAGAGTTTTTTCTTTTGCCAGAGAGCCGGATGTCTCAGTGCGGCAACTTCTGTCTTCAGATAGATTGGGGGAAGTGTTTCACCTGCCGCTATCACTAGAGGCACGTCGTGAGGTTGCTGGGCTGTAGTCTGAGACCTTGGACACCTCGCTCGCTGATGGCAAGGATGTGTGGTCTTGTGTCTGGGGAGGAGATAAATTTAGGTCCACTCAATATTATGCTCACTTCTTCAGACACGTGCAGGTTGATGAGGCCTTCGGATGGATTTGGAAAACCAAATGTACAATGCAGTGGAAAGTGTTCCTGTGGTTGCTCATGGACGATAGATTGAACACTAGAAATATGCTCAGAAGAAGACATTACAAAATCTAGAACGATGACTACACCTGCCTTCTCTGCCATCACCCGCCCGAGGAAGGCATCGTGCACCTCTTCTTCACCTACCCCTTCAGCCAGAGATGCCGGGACGCCCTTGGGATACAGTGGCCAAATGTCACTTGCAGGATGACGATGCTGCATGAGGGTAAAGCCAGGTGGGATCGGCCAATGTTCCTAGAAGTTTTTGCTGTGGCAGCCTGGGGGATCTGGAAGGAGAGGAACGACAAACACTTTAGAGGGATCCAGCCTTCGTTTGACTCTTGGAGAAACAGATTCAAGCTGGACTTTGCCATGCTCGCCCATAGATCGAAGCAAGAGCAGGGTCCTTACATTCTTTCCATCTCTAGCTCGTTGTGATTCTTTGTATTAGCTAACTTGTCTAACCCCCCCTCTAATGTAACATGTAAAGCTCTGGACACTCTAACCCCCCTCCCTTTCTTCATTTTATTAATATAAAAGGCAGTGAGAGAATCTCACTATCATCAGTTCTAAAAAAAAGAGAGAGGATTGGTGGAATTGTTCGTTGTATTGCTTGAGCCTTGTGGGCATATATATAGGAGTACAATGACCAACTTGGAGTACAAGACAAGGCAGGACCAAATCCTAGTCTATCCTATACTTCCTAATAATCTTATACTAAACATCCCCACGCAGTCACAACGGTAGCGACGCAGACGATGAGACTGGAGAAGAATCCGAAGGCAAACCGACGGACACCCCCCACAGTCGTAACGGTCGATGCATCGCGGAAGTCGTGGCTGGAGTGGAACCCGACGAGGTTGCTCAAGCAAGGAGGTAGTCCTTTGTGCCGTTTGTCGATGTAGCCAAGAGCGGAGGGTGGTGTAGCCGTGGTCGAGTTAGCCGTGCGAAGAATGTCGTGGTCGATGTCGAGTCGGGGAGCCGTTGTCAAGGATGTCGCCGTGGAGCCACGGGCGCAAGGGGGTGCTGAGTTAGCATGGGCGCAATGGTGTCGAAGTAGTGGTGCGCCAGAAACGGGATGTTGTTGACGACGCATCGCGGCGGGATTGCCAAGCCCGGGACACATCGTAGACGAAGGCACACACCGGTGTTTCCAGCACCAGGCATGCGTAGACGGACGAAGACGAAGTTGACGAAGCGCCGCACTAGGCTAGCTAGGCCCGGGGACACGTCGTGGACAAAGGCACGCGGCGGTGTTGCCAGCACCGGGCATGTAGAGACTGGGACCTGCACGAGCTGTACGCCATGTTGAAGAAGTCGGAGAGGCCAACAGAGAAGAACTCAACGACGATTGCGGCTTCCATCGAGGTGGGGCTGATGTCACCAACGGTGGTTGGAGTAGACGAAATGGTCGGGGTAGATGACGGCAACACTGGAGACGGGCTGGTGCTGGACGAAGATGAAGGGAGGTGGACGGGCGGCGGCGGCTACGGGGGTAGCAGCGGCAGCGGCCGAAGAAGAGCGGCGGCGGCGGCCTGACGGCAGCGGCGGCGGCTAAGTTAGGAGCGCGGTGGCGGTGCTCGAAGTAGGCGAGGAGAACCCAACAGCGTGACGAAGACTGGCGCGGACGATGGTGTTCCCGTGCCGGCGCGGCGCATACCACGAGAAGTCGACGCGCAACGACGGCGGTGGACCGCGGGCCGCGGCGCTATGGCCCGAAGGGGCGACGCGGCGACGGCGGGCAGGTCAGGGCGATGGCGGAAGACCTCGGGGCGGTCGTAGGGACCACGGGCCGCAGCGTTACAGCCCAAAGGGGCGGCGCAGCGGCAAAGCGCGGGTCGGTGCAACCGCGGGGACAACCTCGGGACAGCGGCGTGGACCGCGTGCCACGCTCACTACGGCCCGACGGGGCAACGCAGCGGCGACGCGAGGGTCGGTGTAGCCACGGCGACGGCCTGGAGCGGACGGCCCCGGGGCGGCGGTGGACCTCGAGCCATGGCACTACGGCCCGAAGGGGCGACGCAGCGGTGACGCGGGTCAATGCAGCCGGGAGAAGAACCACGGGGGCGGCGGCGCTGCGTCCTAATGGGGCGACGCAGCGGCAGCCCGTTGCTCGATCGGTAGAGGGCGCGCCGAACTCGGGATAGTCTTCACGGGGCCTGCGGAGGCGCGCGCAACCAACGGGCCAGGTCGGTCACACGGCGTTGATGAGGCGGATCGCGGCGGCGGGCGGGTGATCAATCCGATCGCGCACGAGGTCAGGGACGCCACTTGGTAGAGGCGGGGTGGGGCGGAGTCCGAGATGAAGCCGTCGACGGCGGGCGGCAGGGCGGCTATGATTGGCCGCCGCATGGCACGAGGCCGTCGGGTCGGGGTGATGCAAGAGTCCCGGTCGGAGCAGGGCGGTGACACCCGGCGTATATCGACGGGCGGGCCGGCGCGCGAACGGTAGCGGTGGAGGGCCGCCGGGTCGGGGCGACCGGCGGGCAGACGCGCGGATGACGCGCGAGGCCGCCGGGTCAGGGTGACTGGCGGCGGACGCGCGGACGACGCGCGAGGCCGCCGGGTTGGTGAAGAAGCCGGCCAATCGCGCTGGTGTTGGAGTAGAGGCGCACGGGGTCGACGGCGGGGGTGGGTGACGCAAACCAATCAAGATTAGATCGGAAAACCAAAAAGAAACCGCCGATCAAGATGACCGGCGGGAGAGAAAAACCCCAGAGCAAGGGCTCGGGGAAAAGACTCTCTAGGGTAGCCGGTCAACGCGACCAGCGGACAAACCCTAGGTACGGGCGGCGCGGCCCACGCCGGCGGTCATGGAGGCCAACCGCCCCAGGGCGGTGCGTAGGTGCGGAAGAGGCGGCGGCTAGGGTTTGGAACCCAGAAACTGATACCATGTTAAAAGGGAGAGAGAGGATTGGTGGAATTATTCGTTGTATTGCTTGAGCCTTGTGGGCATATATATAGGAGTACAATGAACAATTTTGAGTACAAGACAAGGCAGGACCAAATCCTAGTCTATCCTATGCTTCCTAATAATCTTATACTCAAATCACTGTGGCTGGCATCACCCCCCGGTGGCCTCGGCCGTGCAGGTGCCGCTGCGCCCGTTTGCTGGCCGCGTTAGTCCCTGGGTCTATGACACGCGGGGCCCTGCTCCTGGATAAGATCAAAAAAATAAAATATATAAAAAAGAATAATAATACTAATAAAAACAATTAACTAAATTAATTCTGTTTAGTTAGCTAATTAAATTTAATTAATCTGCTAATTAAATGTTAATTAGTTATTAGTCTATGACAGAACGACCCCACACGTCAGGGTTGACCCTGGTCAACCTAGTTGACTGCTGACGTCATGCTGATGCAATAACCCCATTTTAGATTTAATAATAATTTTAGAAAATTGCTAAAACTTTAATAATTCATAGAAAAATAACTGTAGCTCGGATGGAAAAGTTTTCTGCATGATAGTTGCTCAAAAAAACGTGACGATTCCGAATACACACTCCGTTCGTCTGTCACATGCTCCTAGCATAGCGAACATGGAACCACCCCCTTCGTTTCATCTGTCCGAAAATACCAAACTTCGGGAAAACATTCCGGGATGTTCTCCTCCTTCGTCGGTACCGTCTAGTACTGTGTTAAGGCACACCTAGCACCGCTTTTTGTCATGTCAGGCATATGTATTGCACCTGTGTGCCTTATATTTACTGTTTCTTCCCCCTCTTCTCTCTGGTAGACTTCGAGACCGCTGGGATGGTCCTGTGATCGACTACGTCGACGGCGATGATACGTCTCCAACGTATCTATAATTTATGAAGTATTCATGCTGTTATATTATCATTCTTGGATGTTTTACAATCATTTTATAGTAACTTTATATCATTTTTTGGGACTAACCTATTGACCCAGTGCCCAGTGTCAGTTGCTATTTTTGCTTGTTTTTTACATCGCAGGAAATCAATATCAAACGGAGTCCAAACACCGCGAAATTTTTTTGTGGATTTTTTATGGACTAGAAGACCACCAGTGGGCCAGGGCAGCACCTGGGGGGTGCCCCGAGGGGGGCACAACCCATGAGGGCGCGCCTGGGGGCCCACGCGCGCCCAGGTGGGTTGTGCCCACCTCGGTGGCCTCCCGCACCGCCTCTTCGCCCTATAAATTCCCAAATATTCCAAAAACCCTCAGGGTTAACCTAGATCAGAAGTTTCGCCGCCGCAAGGCTCTGTATCCATGAAAACCAATCTAGACCCCGTTCCGGCACCCTGCCGGAGGGGGAGATCATCACCGGCGGCCATCTTCATCATCCCGGTGGCCACCACGATGAGGAGGGAGTAGTCCACCCTCGGGGCTGAGGGTTTGTACTAGTAGCTATGTGTTTAATCTCTCTCTCTCTCTCTCTCGTGTTCTTGATGGCACGATCTTGATGTATCGGGGGCCTTGTTAATATATTGGGATCATATGGTGTTTTCCCCTCTCTATCTTATTGTGATGAATTGAGTTTTCCCTTTGAGATTTTGTTGTTATTGGATTGAAACCTTTTATGGATTTGAGAGCACTTGATATTTGTCTTGCATATGAATACTCGTGGTGACAATGGGGTATCGTATTGATTCACTTGATATATGTTTTGGCACTCAACTGGCGGATTCCCGAGGTGACATTGGGGTAATCTATGCATAGGGGTTGATGCACGTTCTTGTCTTTGTTTCTCCGGTAGAAATCTTGGGGCACTCTTTGAGGTTCTTTGAGTCGGATTGAGTATTATGAATCTGAATTTGCTTTGGTGTTATTTTAGTACGAACTCTAGGATAGATCGAACAGAAAGAATAGCTTTGTATTTTTTTAGTACGAACTCTTGAATAGATCGAATGGAAAGAATAGCTTTGAGGTGGTTGTCGTGGGAGTAAGTCTGACAGTAGAATAGGGGGTACATAGGAGGAGGCAAGATCCTAGCTACGGTGAGATTGTGCACGCAAGGTTTTGCGAGTTCAGGCCCTTCGCGGAGGAAGTAACAGCCCTACGTCTCGGTGCCCGGAGCCTTGGTCGACTGGATTATGCGTGAAGTTACAGGGGGTGCAAACCCTTGTGCCAGTGGAGGGGGTGGCTTATATAGAGTGCACTAGGACCCCAGCCAGCCCACGTTACAAAGGGTTATATGTACATTAAGATGAGACGTTATTGGTAACGCCAATAATAAAGAGGTATATATGATCTTTAAGGCTATAGAGTGAACGCCTGACTGTTGCCATCCTGAGTGACGTTAGGCCTTCTATACTCCGAGTGGTTTCTTGCATCGTCGAGTGACTTCATAATGGTCGAATGGAATTGGGATATCCGAGTGAGGTTAGAGGTCGAGTGAATTGCACTCCTTGATAACTCAGTCGGTTTCTCCTCTTGTGTCTTGAATGTCTTTGAGTGTAGGGCAATGTTTTTGGGTAGGGTGTCTAGGTCAGGCCTATGACCCTACCCTAGGTATATGTCATCGTCATTAGCCCCCTAATGGATTGAGGCTTGAGTGGAAAAAGAGTTGAAGCCGACTCCGACTCGATTCCATACTTCGGAGGTATGTCATCTGGGTTTGTCAACCGCGTTGCAGCTTCGGTCTTGTTTCAGTGGCCTTGATCGATTCAGAGGTTGTCGAGTGAACTTATTAACAGTCTTCGAGTGTTGGTATGGTACGAAATCTTTGATGCGAGTGGTTGCCCTGCGGTTCCCGGATCTCACGGGATTCGAAATTTCAGGGAAGCGTGCAGGACGGGGCGTGCCGCAGTAAACGGAGTGGATATACAGAGGCGCCTCGATTCTTGCACCACCTTTTTTTGCCACGTATCCGGCGTGCGACTATTGCGGGATTTGACAGGATCACTTGGGCCCACGAGTCAGCCACTCGGAAGCGTCCCCATAAAAGGCATCGGAGTCGATGTACTGCACAGTGCGCCCTATTCACCTTCTTCTTCCTCCGCCTCTCCACCGCACCCGCCTCCACTCTCAACACTGCTGCCCTGCCCGTGCGCAGTCCGCCGCGATGGGGAAGGACAAGACGGCGGCCCTGGAGCGTGCGAAGAAGGCGATGGCGGCGACGAAGGGTAAGAAAACGAGTCGGGGAGGGTCATCGTCGTGGTCCGGTCTGCAGCCTGGCTGAATCCAGAGGGACTGGATTCGGTCCACGATCCAGAAGGAGGATCTGGAGGATCTGGCCAGTGGAGGCTTGATCGCCCGCGGGTCATGGAGGCTGCCGGGGAACGAGTCCGAACCCCAACCGCAAGAGGGTGAGTGCGTTCTACTTGCCACCCATGTCGACCGAGGTTTCACTCTGCCTCCCCATCCTTTCTTTCGGGGTTTTCTGAACTTCTTTGGTGCTCAACTTCACCACTTCTCTCCCAACACAATCACACTCCTTGCTGCATATGTTTCTTTGTATGAAAACATCTTGGGCTGTCGACCGCACTGGGGTTTGTTCAAGCATATCTTACTTGCCGCTCCCAGACCGTGAAAAAGGCAAATCCAAGTGACAAAAAGACGTGCGTGATCCAAATGTGCGGGGACTAGGGATTCAGATGAGGGGTAGGAGTACTTTTCCAGCCATGAACCTTCCCGACCCAGTTAGAGGCTGGCAGTCGACCTGGTTCTACTATCGAGACGTCCCAACTCCGGGTCAGTCGACTGGCCTTCCTCCTTTCTGCATGGACTGAGTCCAACAACCTTCCTCGCTTATCGTGAATCCCACACAGAAAGGGGAGGTGTCCATGTTAGTCAACTGAGTGGTCCAGCTGGTTCGTGATGGTGTGACTGGCATGGACTTTTTGGAAGTGTTTCTCAGTAGGTGCATCCAGCCCCTTCAAGCCTGCGATCACCCGATGTGGTTGTATTTGGGCCCCAACGACACCGCCTGGGTCGACCCAGAGGAAGTTTCCGAGGAGACGGTGGAGCAACGGTTGCGAAGCATCACTGGAAATAAGGACAACCCCAGAGGGTCCAGGAGAGTCGTTCCATTCAGCGTCGAGAATGAGCCGGACAAGGTCTGACTTTTGTTACCGAGTGCATCTTTATTCTAATTTGCGACTGTCTTTGAATCTGACCGGCGTCCGTCCAACTTTTGCCTTGCAGATTTATACCGAAATGTACTCAATGCCGAATGGAGAGCAAGTCCAGGAGGGCAAGGCGAGCGGAGGTGAGAGCGCAGACTAGAAATCTAAAGATGAGAGCGATGATGACGATGATGACTCAAGCAGCGGCGAGGAAGTCGACTCACCGCCTCGTTCTGGAAGACGTTCCAAGCAGACACACGACCCAACAGGTGGACGCGGTAAAGCGGTTGCGTCGAGCGCGCAGGTGTTGAAGCACACTCGGACATCCTCTCGAGCCGACGGAGAAGGGCCCGAAGCAGCCCAAGGTTGGGCCTGTTAAGACTTGGAAGGCCTTGCCAAGTGAATTCTGAAACTTGCAGTGCTGCTACTTCTGGGACTTCCATTTACAAGGATGAAGATGATGAGGAAACTGAAGATGTGGCCACTTCCAAAGCAGGTATGACTTCTGCCATCTTGCCTTCATTTTTTGAATTGATTTATAAGTCGACTGAACTCTTGCGGTCGAGTCTTTTGCAGCGCCGCAGAATGTTATTGAACTCCCAGACGACGATGAAGATATGCCCCAGAAGCCTATGGGAAGGAGGGGCAAGACTTCAAGCAGGAGGGTGCCAGCCAACAAGGTACCACAGACGACGTCAGTGCTAGAACCAGTGATCCAGCAGTCCGGAGACCTCAATCGAGCTTATGTTACCTTTGCCGATCCTGTGTCGACTGAACGTCCTTCGGCGTCGACTGTCCAAGTCCCTGCTTCGTCCGTGCAACTCCATGCCTCAGATTCCCAGGCTGGTGCAACTGTTCCACTAACTCCGCTTTTCGTCACCCATCACGTCCCGGAGGAACAGGTGAGCGCTGCCAAGGAAGCTATTCTTGGGGAACGTAGTAATAATTCAAAATTTTCCTATGTCTCACCAAGATCAATCTAGGAGATGCTAGCAACGAGAAAGAGAGAGAGAGAGACAGTGCATCTTCATACCCTTGAAGATCGCTAAGTGGAAGCGTTACAAGAACGTGGTTGATGGATTCGTACTCGCGGCGATTCAAATCGCGGAAGATCCAATCTAGCGCCGAACGGACGGCGCCTGCGCGTTCAACACACGTACACCCCGAGGACGGGAGAGGAGAAGTTGAGGGAGAGCTCCGGCAGCACGACGGCGTGGTGGTGGAGCTTGCGGTTCTCCGGTAGTGCTACGCCAAGCACTACGGAGGAGGATGAGGTGTTGGAGGAGAGAGGGGCTGCGCTAGGGGAAGGGGTGCGGCTGCCCTCTCTCTCCCTCACTAAATATAGGGGGAAGGGGTGCGGCTGCCCTCTCTCTCCCTCACTAAATCTAGGGTTTTCCTAGGGGAGGGGCGGCGGCCATAGGGGAAACCCTAGATGGGTTTGGGCGCCCCCACCCCTAGGAAACTTGCCCCCCAAGCCGGGAGGGGTGGCTGCCCTAGGGGAGGCGCCCCCACCTCTCCAGGTTACGTGAGATGGGGTGGGAGGGGCGCTCAGCCCCTAAGTGGGCCGATGTGCCCCCTCCCCTTGGCCCATTAGGCCCCCAACGCTTGCCGGGGCCTCCGAAACCCCTTTCGGACACGCTGGTGGTCACCCGGTACCCCCGGAACAATTCCGGACTCCAATACCCTTCATCCAATATATCGATCTTCACCTCTGGAGCATTCCGGAGTTCCTCGTCACGTCCGGGATCTCATACGGGACTCCGAACAACCTTCGGTAACCACATACTCTTTCCCATAACAACTCTAGCGTCACCGAACCTTAAGTGTGTAGACCCTACGGGTTCGGGAACCATGCAGACATGACCGAGACACCTCTCCGGCCAATAACCAATAGCGGGATCTGGATACCCATATTGGCTCCCACATGTTCCACGATGATCTAATCGGATGAACCACGATGTCGGGGATTCAATCAATCACGTATACAATTCCCTTTGTCCATCAGTATGTTACTTGCCCGAGATTCGATCGTCGGTATCCCCATACCTCGTTCAATCTCGTTACCGACAAGTCTCTTTACTCGTTCCGTAACGCATGATCCCGTGGCTAACTCCTTAGTCACACTGAGCTCATTATGATGATGCATTACCGAGTGGGCTCAGAGATACCTCTCCGTCATACGGAGTGACAAATCCCAGTCTCGATTCATGCCGACTCAACAGATACTTTCGGAGCTACCTGTAGTGCACCTTTATAGTCACCCAGTTACCTTGTGACGTTTGATACACCCAAAGCATTCCTACGGCATCCGGGAGTTGCACAATCTCATGGTCTAAGGAAATGATACTTGACATTAGAAAGCTCTAGCGAACGAACTACACGATCTTGGGCTATGCTTAGGATTGGGTCTTGTCCATCACATCATTCTCCTAATGATGTGATCCCGTTATCAACGACATCTGATGTCCATGGTCAGGAAACCACAACCATCTATTGATCAACGAGCTAGTCAACTAGAGGCTCACTAGGGACATATTGTGGTCTATGTATTCACACATGTATTATGGTTTCCGGTTAATACAATTATAGCATGAACAATAGACAATTATCATGAACAAGGAAATATAATAATAACCATTTTATTATTGCCTCTTGGGCATATTTCCAACAGTCTCCCACTTGCACTAGAGTCAATAATCTAGTTCACATGGCCATGTGATGAACACTCATAGTTCACATCGCCATGTGACTAACACCCAAGAGTTTACAAGAGTCAATAATCTAGTTCACATCACCATGTGATTAGGACTCAATGAGTTATGGGGTTTGATCATGTTATGCTTGTGAGAGAGGTTTTTAGTCAACAGGTCTGCAACATTCAGATCCGTATGTACTTCGCAAATCTCTACGTGATATCGTAGATACTGCTTCCACGCTCCACTTGGAGCTATCCCAAATGGTTGCTCCACTATACGTATCCGGTTTGCTACTCAGAGTCATCCGGATAGGTGTTAAAGCTTGCATCGACGTAACCTTTTACGCTGAACTCTTCATCACCTCCATAATCAAGAAACATTTCCTTATTCTCAAGGACAACTTTGACCGCTGTCCAATGATCCATTCCTGGATCACTCTTATACCCCCTTGCCAGACACGTGGCAAGGCACATCACGGTACACAGCATGGCATATCGTATAGAGCCTATGGCTAAGGCATAGGGGACGACTTTCGTCCTTTCTCTTTCTTCTGTCATGGTCAAGCTTCAAGTCTTAACTTCACACATTACAACTCAAGCAAGAACTCCTTCTTTGACTGATCCATCTTGAACTCCTTCAAGATCATGTCAAGGATTGTGCTCTGTGAAAGTCTTATCAGGCGTCTTGATCTATCTCTATAGATCTTGATACCCAACATGTAAGCAGTTTTACACAGGTCTTCCTTTGAAAAACTCCATTCAAACAACCCTTTATGCTTTCCAGAAATTCTACATCATTTCAAATCTACAATATGTCATCCACATATACTTATCAAAATGTTGTAGTGCTCCCACTCACTTTCTTGCAAATACAAGTTTCTTGCAATCTTTGTATAAACCCAAATGCTTTGATCACCTCATCAAAACGTATGTTCCAACTCCGAGATGCTTGCCCCAGTCCATAGAAGGATCGCTGGAGTTTGCATACCTTTTAGCATCCTTAGGATCGACAAAACCCTCTGGTTGTATCACATATAGCCTTTCCTCACGGAAACTGTCAAGGAAACTTTGTTTTGACATCCATCAGCCAGATTTCGTAAATGAAAAATGCAGCAACTGCTAACATAATTCTAACAGACTTTAGCATCGCTATGATTGAGAAAGTCTCATCACAGTCAACTCCTTGAACTTGTCGGAAACTTCTTTGAGACAAGTCAAGCTTCATAAATGGTGACATTACCATCAGTGTCTGTCTTCTTCTTAAAGATCCATTTATTCTAAATGTCTTGCCGATCATCGGGTAAGTCCACCAAAGTCCATACTTTGTTCTCATACATGGATCCTATCTCGGATTTCATGGCTTCCAGCCATTTGTTGGAATCCGGGCCCACCATCGCTTCTCCATAGCTCATAGGTTCATCGTTGTCCAACAACATGACCTTTAAGACAGGGTTACCACTCAGAATTTGTACACACCCTTGTCGACCTACGAGGTTCGATAGTAACTTGATTTGAAGCTCCATGATCATCATCATTAGCTTCAACTGAGGTAGGTGCCACAAAAACATCTTTCTATGCTACGCTACTCTCTGGTTGAAGTAAAGGTTCAACAACCTCATCAAGTTCTATCTTCCTCCCACTCAATTCTTTCGAGAGAAACTCTTTCTTGAGAAAGGACCTGTTCATAGCGACAAACACTTTGCCCTCAGATCTGAGATAGAAGGTATACCCAATCGTCTTGTTTGAGTATTCTATGAAGACACAATTTTCCGCTTTGGGTTCGAGCTTTTCTGGCCGAAGCCTATCGACATAAGCATCGTAGCCCCAAACCTTAAGAAACAACAACTTAGGTTTCTTGCCAAACCATAGTTCATACGGTGTCGTCTCCACGGACTTAGATGGTTCCCTATTTAAAGTGAATGTAATTGTCTCCAATGCATGACCCCAAAATGATAGCGGTAGATCGGTAAGAGACATCATAGATCGCACTATATCCAATAAGGTGCAGTTACGAGGTTCGGACACACCATTACGCGATGGTGTTCCAAGTGGCGTCAACTGTGAAACTATTCCACCTTGTCTTATGTCACACCCCTAGTTCTGGTATGACCAAGGCTAGCCTTCATGTGTGCATCATGTTTAAATTCCATTTAAACTTGAAATGAGGATTTGTGAAACCCTCAGAATCATTTCTGGAAATGACCCAGATAAAAAAATTGCTCCAAAATGGTCCAAGAAAATGTTCATGTTGCTCTCTGGAAATATTGGACAGAGATAAAAATCAAACCAATATTTTCAAGAGCTCATAAGTATTTATTTTGGGCATTTGGAATTAATGCAGTAATTATTTGCTTTGGATATATATTGTTATATATATAAATTATTGTCCAAAAATTATGTCAGTTATTGAGGAGCTTTGGAATAATACCACTAGCCCCTACAAAAATTGGCATAAGAAAATAAATTGATTTAGTATTTTTTACTAAATCAGAAACAAATGTCAAAAATAGAAAAGATTAACAAAATGGAAAAACGCTTACCTGGCACTGTGCAGCCTGGCCTGGCCCCGTGGCCCAGCAGGCCGGCCCAGCTGACTGGCCAGCGCCAGTCGCCCCCTCCTTGCGCCAGAGGGACAGGGCGCATGGTCGCCGCACGCCGCGCGCATGCGCGCCACGGCAGCCGGCACCTCCTGCTTCTCTCCCTCGACGCCTCGGTCTCTCTGGACGTCGCCACGCGACCCCCCGAGCATCTCTCGCTCACTCCCGTCCTTTCTCCCCTCCTCTCTCTCGCTCTCTCTTGCGACGCCCGAACGCACCGGAGAGCGCCGCCGCACGCCGACGCGGCCACAGCCACCCCCGAGCCTTCTCGCCGTGTCCCCGAGCTCCGCATCGACGATCTTTCCCTATCCACCGAAAGAAGCCACTCCGGACGCCCGGCAATGCCTGCATCGTCATCGTCTTCGAGCTTCGGCCGCCGGCAACCTCACCGTCGATTCAACGCCGTCCAGGCTTCCCCGAGCTCGCCGTCGACACCTTTGGATCCGCTGTGAGCCACTGCATCGACTCCCTCTACTCTCCTGCTCTCCCCTGCCCTCTAGATCCCCTGCCCGCATGAGCCGAAGCTCGGCTCCGCCATTGCCGCAGCACGCGCGCTCACCGTGCTCCGTTCGCTGCCTTCGTGCAACGGGCGTGCTCCACGGAGCCCCTGACGCCGTTATGTAACCCAGCCGGCTCGAAAACGAGTCCCAGCGCAGCGCCCGCACGCCACCGAGCTCCGCCGCCGCATACGCTCACCGCCGTCGCCGCATACGCTCACCGCCGTCGCCGCATACGCTCACCGCCGTCACCGCTACACATCGTCCCCGGCGACCCCACGACCACCGCTGGATGCCCCAGACCACGGGTTGTCCAACGCACCTAACCGCACGTCCATTCGTGGCCGGAAACGGCCGGCCGGCGATCGCCACCGCGTCGGGTCATCGCCGGCGTAACCCCGCCGACGTGGCACGGCCATTAGTGGCTAAACCCCACTAATTAGCCGCCCTACAGCTGCTGACAGCCGGCCCCACAACAAGTGAAAGGTGAGTCAACGCGGGGTTAACCCCTGTCTCACTGACCAGTGGGCTCCGCCGGTCAGATTTGACCCTGGCCAGCCCGTTGACTCGCTAACACATCGATGACGTCATGCTGACGCAGTAAAGGACTTTCTGGATTTAAAATTAACCAGGAAATTCCAGAAAATTAGTAAAACTTCTAAAATTCATAGAAATTCAACCGTAGCTCATATTGAAATAAGTTATATATGAAAAATCATCAGAAAAATGCAATCTATCCATCTGTACTAGCTTCATGCATGAAAAACCAGGTTATACCTTCTGTATATGTGAAAACATATAAATGGCATATATAAGAGTTTAATTTGGAGTTGCATTTGAATTCTTGGTTCAAATGGACTTCAACCAAATGAATGCTAGTTGCATTAACTCTAACATCATCACATCTACATGCCATGATCATGCATCATATTGTTGCATATGCTTGTGTATCGATTGTCGACATCGTTCCTTCTCGATAGGTCCTGCTCCGGAGGGTGCTCGAGAGTACCTGCCTGTGAAGCAGTGCCTCCTCTGTTGATCTACCAGGAAAGCAAACCCCTTTGTTCATTCTGATACACTCCTACTCTCGCTCCTGCTCTCTTTTATTGCATTAGGACAACAATGATTCAACTGCTACTTTATGCTGCTGTAGTTGAACCCATTCCTCTGCATGACCTGTCATTGCCACAGTAAATAGTTGAAACCCACTAGCATGTGTAGGAGTTGATTGAGCCATGTTGTGTTCCTACCATGCCATGCCTGCTATTGCTTAGAGTTGTGTCAGGTCTGGTTCATTGGGAATGGATTGGAGTGTTATGATATGTTCTAATGCTGAGAGTTAAGTGTGTGAACACGATTTGGTAAAGGTAGCGGTGAGAGGCCATGTAGGAGTACATGGTGGGTTGTCTCACTGGAACCGTCCTTAAGCACCGAGTTCTGTGTATGTTGTCCAATGACTAGCTACTACCACACATTGGGTTCCGGTAACTCGACCCCTCTCGACTTATTAACCAACTTGATCTCTGTCCAGGAGTTGCAACTAGTTTCTGGTGTTTGTAGGTAGTGCTATTTTTCTACCGAGTGGCACCCAGCAGGGTAGGCTTGGGACAGACTAGGCACAGGTGGCACGGTGTAATAAGTGGCACCCGGATGGTGGGCTTGGGAACCCTGCTCACATCGTTTGGGGCCATGAGCGACACCCCGGCCGGATCTCCTTGCGGATGGAACCTGAATAGGCGATAAACCTGGACTAGAGTCTTGAGTGGTTAGTCAGGTCGTGGCCGACACCCTCGCCAGGCTTCCACTTGAAGGTTGCCGAGATACATGACGTGTACATGGCGGTAAGTGACGAGAGCGTGTGTGAAGCAGTACACCCCTGCAGGGTTATCATGATCTATTCGAATAGCCGTGTCCTCGGTTATGGACTTCTTGGATGCTTACGTGGTACATAGACAACTTGAAGTGGATACTCTAAAATGCTCAAGACAAGTGTGAGTGCTATGGATGGCTTCTCGTAGGGAGACGGGAATGAATCCATAGTAGTGTATTGTGTGGTGATTAGTGGACTCGTGTGCGTTGTCTCACCTCAAAGAAGTTCTTGTAGTCGTAGAACAGGATAGCCACTGAGTCAAAGCTGGCTTGCTGCAACTAAACCCCACAGTACCTTCTTGATACAAATGCATGTATAATAGGATCTGATGTAAGTCTTGCTGAGTACCTTTGTACTCATGTTGCTTTATTTATGTTTTTGCAGCGGAGACTTTGGTCATACTAGTAGTTCCGCTTGGACTTCGACGAGTAGCTTGTTACCTCAGCTACGATCTTGTACCCTTGGGAGGGTCTTGTAGATAGTCAGGCTTCTCAGCATTTTCCTTTTGTAGTTGTCTGTTCTCAGACATGTAATGCTTCCGCTTGTTGCTGTATGCTCTGAATGATGGGTCATGTGACCGCTGTTTGTATTTAATGCTATGTGGCTCCTCTGAGCCTTTATCTATATGAGTTGAGTTATGTTGTGATGCCATGTTGTACAACACATACTTGCATGTCATGCGTACGTGTGACGTGTATTGCTATGTGTGGGATCCGACTATCTAGTTGTTTGTCCTTGGCAGCCTCTCTTATGGGGAAATGTAGTCTAGTGCTTCCATTAGCGATAATAGTCCGCTACAGCCCGGTTCACCGGAGTCCTGCTAGCCCAGCACTACTGCTCCGGAACGCTTGACTGGCCGGCATGTGTTTCACTTCGTTCATGTGTCTGTCCCTTCGGGGAAATGTCACGCGGTGACATCCGGAGTCCTGCCTAGCCTGCTACAGCCCGGGTTCCCGGAGTCCTGTTAGCCCAGTGCTACAGCCCGAATTCACATGTTGCTGACCGACATGCTCGATGTTCATTCATGTATGCCTGTCCCCATAAGTTAGTGCCGCTTTGGGTTCACGAGTAGCCATGTCGGCCTGGGTTCTCTGTCATATGGATGCTAGCGACGCTATCATGTACGTGAGCCAAAAGGCGCAAACGGTCCCGGGCCATGGTAAGGCGACACCCATGGGAATACCGTGCGTGAGGCCGCAAAGTGATATGAGGTGTTACAGGCTAGATCGGTGTGACTTAGGATTGGGGTCCCGATAGCTTTGGTATCAGAGCCTGACTGCCTGTAGGATTACCAAGCCAAACTAGTCGAAGTTGAGTCTAGAAATTCTCTAGTTATGTAAGGGAATTGATTGTGGGATGGAACGTAAGACTCTTTTTACTCCTTATACCTCATGGCCTTCTGATCAGAGTCGTCCTATCTTTTCTACGGGGTTAAGGAACTAGGCTTTCTCTTCCGTCTATCAGGATCACGTGTTACTACTCCGTAGTCTCTTAGGATTGGTTGGTCAGAGTCATACCCCAGTCTTCGAGTACCTCCGATGTATCCTGTTTAGTAATATCTCAGAACCTTGAGTGATGATGCTGAGTATGGTGCTACCCCGTTTTTGCAGAATGTCTCATCTTGAGCATTTTACTGCCGTTATGCTGCCGGATTTGTCCTAGCAGTTCGAGATATACTAATTTCCTTGTGCTACATGTTGCATCCTATAGTTGTTGTTGACCTCGTCCTTGGTTCCGCTTCTCAGGATGTCGTCAGTTAACCGAAGTTCTGTTGCTCGTTGCCTGAACCACAGAGGTGGTAAGGATGAGGAGGATCCTCCCGACCAGCCTTCGTTGGCAGAGTTTATGTTAGAGATGGAGAGGAACAAGCGTGAGTCTAACCGCTTGTTAGCACGTATCGAGGAGAACACCACAACCCAGTGCAAAGAGTCAGCGACCATCTATGATTTCATTGGTTTGAAACCACCTACCTTCCATCATTCCATTGAACCACTCAATGCAGATGACTGGCTCCGTAGTATCACACACAAGCTGTGTTCTGCAAACGTAGCTGAAAGTGAGGTCACCTATGCTGCATATCACCTAGAAGGTCCTGCTAGTCTTTGGTGGCAGAACTATGAGGCTATGCTTCCAGCTGGTCAGATTCCGACCTGGAGAGATTTCACTGAGGCTTTTCGCGAGCATCACATTCCTCAAGCCCTCATCGATCATAAGAGAGAAGAGTTCTGTAGTTTCACCCAGGATAAGATGGCTGTTGATGCTTACAGTAGAGAGTTTGAGAACCTCGCCTGCTATGCTACAGAAGAAGTGTCCACGGACGCCAAGAAGCAGGCTAGGTTCCGGAAGGGTCTTAACCCAAAGTTGCGTCGTGATCTCCACTTGCACCATTGTGATACATTCCAGGCTCTTGTGAACAAGGCCATTAATGCAGAGACAGCTCAGCTCACTTACGAGGAGTCTCGTAAGCACACCCGTGATTTGGTTTCTTCCTCCGGTTCTAGTTCCCAGAAGCGCCGGATCTGGATTCCGAACTCTGCTCTTCCACCCGGATATGCACCGAGGCCATCTTATGTGGCGCCTCACCCAGTTCAGTAGTATGCTCCACCCAGACCTATTGGTAGACCGCTTGTCAATGCGGGTCCACGTCCAACTTCAGGGACTTGCTTCACGTGTGGAAAGCCAGGACACTATGCACGTGACTGCTCTCAGGCCAGTTATGCTCCACCCCAGCCCAAGAAGTCTATTGGTCGTGGTAAGCCATCACGCAAGATGATCAGTGTCAAGCCAGCTCCCACTGAACGTGGACGTGTGCATCACGTCTCAGCTAAAGACGCTCATGATGATCCGGATGTCGTTCTTGGTACACTCCTTGTCAATTGCCATCCAGCTTCGGTTCTATTCGATACCGGAGCATCCCACTCCTTCATCTCTAAAGGCTATGCCCGTTTGCATGACATGTCATTTTGTGATATGCCAACTCCACTTGAAATCCAAACCCCAGGATCCAAATGGCAAACTTCTAGTGTAAGCCATGGTAAGGAAATCCTCGTTGACAGACTTGTATTCCTTGCATCACTTATAGCCCTCAAGTCTACAGATATTAACATCATCTTGGGTATGGACTGGATGAAAGCTCATTATGCCAAGATTGATTGTTTCACCAGGTCTGTTCAGCTTACACATCCATCTGGCAAGATAGTCACTGTCTCCACCAGAGTTGCAAAGCGTCAACTCTATTCCCTTAATGGTAGCCCTCTCCCAGACCTTGAAGATATCCCGGTAGTCCGTGACTTTCCAGATGTCTTTCCAGAGGAACTGCCAGGTATTCCACCTGACAGGGATGTAGAGTTTGTCATAGATCTTATCCCAGGAACCGCCCCAATTTCTAGGAGACCTTACAAGATGGCACCCTTAGAGCTAGCCGAGCTTAAGAAACAACTTGATGAGTCCTTGCAAAAGGGTTTCATCCGTCCTAGTTCTTCTCCTTGGGCTTGCCCCGTCCTCTTCGTCAAGAAGAAGGATGGTACGGACCGGATGGTTGTAGATTATCGTCACGTTAATTTGGTCACGATAAAGAACAAGTATCCGCTCCCCAGGATCAACGACCTGTATGATCAACTCGCTGGATCCTCAGTCTTTTCCAAGATGGATTTGAGGTTAGGCTACCACCAAATCAAGATTAGAAACGGGGACATTCCTAAGACGGCTTTTGTCACTCGTTATGGCCAGTACGAGTACACCGTCATGTCCTTTGGTCTAACCAATGCTCCAGCTACCTTCTCCCGCTTGATGAACTCGATCTTCATGGAGTACTTAGACAAGTTTGTCGTGGTTTACCTCGATGATATCCTTATCTAATCGAAGAACGAGGAAGAGCATGCCGAACATCTAAGACTTGTGTTAGAGAAACTCAGAGAGCACCACCTATATGCCAAGTTCTCCAAGTGCGAATTTTGGTTGCCAGAAGTGACCTACCTGGGCCACGTGATATCTGGTAAGGGCATTGTTGTCAATCCCAAGAGAGTTCAGGCTGTTCTTGATTGGACTCCACCTGAAACGGTTAAACAAGTTAGGAGTTTCCTTGGTCTAGCCAGTTATTGTCGCCGCTTTGTTGAAAACTTCTCTAAAGTGGCCAAACCCCTCATGGAACTTCTCAAGAAAGATAAAAAGTTTGAGTGGTCCCCACAGTGTGAGTACAGTTTTCAGGAACTGAAAAGACGCCTGACTTCTGCTCCCATACTTGTGCCACCGGATTTCACTAAAGACTTTGTTATCTACTGTGATGCCTCACGACAGGGACTAGGTTGCATTCTTATGCAAGATCGTCATGTGATTGCCTATGCATCTCCACAGTTGCGTCCACATGAGGATAATTATCCTACACATGATCTAGAGCTTGCAGCTGTAGTTTATGCACTCAAGACCTGGCGACATTACCTTCTTGGTAAATGTTGTGAGATCTACACCAATCACCAGAGTCTCAAGTATATCTTCACCCAACCAGATCTGAACCTTAGGCAAAGGCGTTGGTTGGAGTTGATCTCAGATTACGACTTAGGGATTACCTACACCCCAGGCAAGGGCAATGTCATGGCTGATGCGCTAAGTCGTAAGACCTATTGCAACAATCTTATGTTGCAGCAGGGCCAACCACTTCTCCATGAGGAATTCTGTAAGCTTAACCTTCACATTGCTCCTCGAGGATTCCTTTCTACCTTGGTGGCGAAAACTACTCTTGTGGATCATATCATAGAAGCCTAGAAGCATGATACGGGGATTACCCGGAACAAGAGAAACATTGCCAAGGGTATTGCTAGTAGTTTCTCATTAGATGATCAAGGTGTTGTTTTCTTTGGAAACCGCCTGGTGGTCCCCAAGAAGGAGCATCTTCGACAATTAATCCTGAAGGAGGCGCATGAATCTCCTCTCACGATTCATCTCGGTAGTACTAAGATGTATCAGGACCTACGCCAGAGGTTCTGGTGGACTAGGATGAAGAGAGAAATCGCTCAGTTCATTGCTAACTGTGACGTTTGTCGTCGCGTTAAGGCAGAGCATCAAAGGCCTGCTGGCACCCTTCAGCCTTTAGCCATTCCTGAGTGGAAATGGGATAAAGTTGGTATGGACTTCATCACCGGCTTTCCCAGGACCAAGAAAGGGAATAATGCTATCTTCGTAGTTATTGATCGTCTGTCCAAAGTGGCTGACTTCCTACCTGTTCGAGAGAATATCACCGCTAGTCAGCTCACTGACTTATATATTTCTTGAATAGTTTCGCTTCATGGTGTTCCACTAGAGATCAATTCAGACCATGGTAGTCTTTTCACTTCTCATTTTTGGGAGAGTTTCCAAACTGCCATGGGCGCCCATCTTTCCTTCAGTACCGCTTTCCACCCTCAGTCAAGTGGTCAGGTGGAACGGGTCAACCAAGTTCTCGAAGACATGCTTAGAGCTTGCGTTATCTCATTCGGTATGGATTGGGAGAAATGTCTTCCTTTCGCCGAGTTTGCTTATAACAATAGCTACCAATCCAGTCTCAAGAAAGCTCCTTTCAAAATTCTGTATGGACGAAGATGTCGAACACCTTTGAACTGGTCAGAAACCGGTGAAAGACAATTCTTTGGACCAGATATGATCCAGGAGGCGGAAGAGCAAGTTCGCATCATTCGTGAGAATTTAAAAACAGCCCAATCTCGCCAAATGAGCTAGTATGACCGTCATCATAAGGAAGTGGCTTATGAAGTTGGCGACAAGGCTTACCTTCGGGTTACTCCTCTAAAGGGTACCCATCGTTTCGGTATCAAGGGCAAGTTGGCTCCTCGTTACATTGGTCCTTTTTGCATTCTCTCCAAACGAGGAGAGGTTGCCTACTAGTTGGAACTACCTCCACATCTTTCTCGAGTACATGATGTCTTCCATGTCTCTCAACTCAGGCGTTGCTTCTCGGATTCCATCCACGGAGTGGACCACGAAACGCTTGATCTCCAAGATAACCTCACATATCGAGAGTTCCCTGTTCGCATTCTTGATCAAGCAGAGCGTGTCACTCGACGTCAGAACATCAAGTTTCTCAAGGTTCAGTGGTCTCATCATTCCGAGAGAGAAGCTACTTGGGAGCGAGAAGATCGCCTTCGACTGGAGTACCCCACGTTCCCTCAGTCGACCCCTGAATCTCAGGACAGGATTTTTTCAAGTGGGGGCGAGTTGTCACATCCCTAGTTCTGGTATGACCTAGGCTAGCCTTCATGTGTGCATCATGTTTAAATTCCATTTAAACATGAAATGAGGATTTGTGAAACCCTCAGAATCTTTTCTGGAAATGACCCAGATAAAAAAATTGCTCCAAAAAGGTCAGAGAAAATGTTCATGTTGCTCTCTAAAAATATTAGACAGAGATAAAAATCAAACAATATTTTCAAGAGCTCATAAGTATTTATTTTGGGCATTTGGAATTAATGCAGTAATTATTTGCTTTGGATATATATTGTTATATATATATAGTATTGTCCAAAAATTATGTCAGTTATTGAGGAGCTTTGGAATAATACCACTAGCCCCTACAAAAATTGGCATAAGAAAATAAATTGATTTAGTATTTTTACTAAATCAAAAACAAATGTCAAAAATAGAAAAGATTAACAAAATGGTAAAACGCTTACCTGGCACTGTGCAGCCTGGCCTGGCCCCGTGGCCCAGCAGGCCGGCCCAGCTGACTGGCCAGCGCCAGTCGTACCCCTCGTCGCGCCAGAGGGACAGGGCGCGTGGTCGCCGCACGCCGCGTGCATGCGCGCCACGGCAGCCGCCACCTCCTGATTCTCTCCCTCGACGCCTCGGTCTCTCTGGACGTCGCCACGCGACCCCCCGAGCCTCTCTCGCTCACTCCCGTCCTCTCTCCCCTCCTCTCTCTCGTTCTCTCTTGCGACGCCCGAACGCACCAGAGAGCGCCGCCGCACGCCGACGCGGCCACAGCTACCCCCGAGCCTTCTCGCCGTGTCCCCGAGCTCCGCATCGACGATCTTTCCCTATCCACCGAAAGAAGCCACTCCGGACGCCCGGCAACGCCTGCATCGTCATCGTCTTCGAGCTTCGGCCACCGGCAACCCCACCGTCGATTCGACGCCGTCCAGGCTTCCCCGAGCTCGCCGTCGACACCTTTGGATCCGCTGTGAGCCACTGCATCGACGCCCCCTACTCTCCTGCTCTCCCCTGCCCTCTAGCTCCCTTGCCCGCATGAGCCGAAGCTCGGCTCCGCCATTGCCGCAGCACGCGCGCTCACCGTGCTCCGTTCGCTGCCTTCGTGCAACGGGCGTGCTCCATGGAGCCCCTGACGCGGTTATGTAGCCCAGCCGGCTCGAAAACGAGTCCCAGCGCAGCGCCCGCACACCACCGAGCTCCGCCGCCGCATACGCTCACCGCCATCGCCGCATACGCTCACCGCCGTCGCCGCTACACGTCGTCCCCGGCGACCCCAGGACCACCGCGGGATGCCCCGGACCACGGGCTGTCCAACGCACCTAACCGCACGTCCAGCCGTGGCCGGAAACGGCCGGCCGGCGATCGCCACCGCGTCGGGTCATCGCCGGCGTAACCCCGCCGACGTGGCACGGCCATTAGTGGCTAAACCCCACTAATTAGCCGCCCTACAGCCGCTGACAGCGGGCCCCACACCAGGTCAAAGGTGAGTCAACGCGGGGTTAACCCCTGTCTCACTGACCAGTGGGCTCCGCCTGTCAGATTTGACCCTGGCCAGCCCGTTGACTCGCTAACGCATCGATGACGTCATGCCGATGCAGTAAAGGACTTTCTGGATTTAAAATAAATCAGGAAATTCTAGAAAATTAGTAAAACTTCTAAAATTCATAGAAATTCAACCGTAGCTCAGATTGAAATAAGTTATATATGAAAAATCATCAGAAAAATGCAATCTATCCATCTGTACTAGTTTCATGCATGAAAAAGCAGGTTATACCTGCTGTATATGTGAAAACATATAAATGGCATATATAAGAGTTTAATTTGGAGTTACATTTGAATTCTTGGTTCAAATGGACTTCAACCAAATGAATGCTAGTTGCATTAACTCTAACAGCATGACATCTACATGCCATGATCATGCATCATATTGTTGCATATGCTTGTGTATTGATTGTCGACACCGTTCCTTCTCGATAGGTCCTGCTCCGGAGGGTGCTCGAGAGTACCTGCCTGTGAAGCAGTGCCTCCTCTGTTGATCTACCAGGCAAGCAAACCCCTTTGTTCATTCCGATAAACTCCTACTCTCGCTCCTGCTCTCTTTTATTGCATTAGGACAACAACGATTCAACTGCTACTTTATGATGCGGTAGTTGAACCCATTCCTCTGCATGACCTGTCATTGCCACAGTAAATAGTTGAAACCCACTAGCATGTGTAGGAGTTGATTGAGCCATGTTGTGTTCCTACCATGCCATGCCTGCTATTGCTTAGAGTTGTGTCAGGTCTGGTTCATTGGGAATGGATTGGAGTGTTATGATATGTTCTGATGCTGAGAGTTAAGTGTGTGAACACGATTTGGTAAAGGTAGCGGTGAGAGGCCATGTAGGAGTACATGGTGGGTTGTCTCACTGGAACCGTCCTTAAGCACTGAGTTCTGTGTATGTTGTCCAATGACTAGCTACTACCACACATTGGGTTCCGGTAACTCGACCCCTCTCGACTTATTAACCAACTTGATCTCTGTCCAGGAGTTGCAACTAGTTTCTGGTGTGTGTAGGTAGTGCTATTTTTCTACCGAGTGACACCCGGCAGGGTGGGCTTGGGACAGACTAGGCACAAGTGGCTCGGTGTACCAAGTGGCACCCGGATGGTGGGCTTGGGAACCCTGCTCACATCGTTTGGGGCCGTGAGCGACACCCCGGCCGGATCTCCTTGCGGATGGAACCCGAATAGGCGATAAACCTGGACTAGAGTCTTGAGTGGTTAGTCAGGTCGTGGCCGACACCCTCGTCAGGCTTCCGCTTGAAGGTTGCCGAGATACATGACGTGTACATGGCGGTAAGTGGCGAGAGCGTGTGTGAAGGAGTACACCCCTGCAGGGTTATCGTGATCTATCGAATAGCCGTGTCCTCGGTTATGGACTTCTTGGATGCTTATGTGGTACATAGACAACTTGAAGTGGATACTCTAAAATGCTCAAGACAAGTGTGAGTGCTATGGATGGCTTCTCCTAGGGAGACGGGAATGAATCCATAGTAGTGTATTGTGTGGTGATTAGTGGACTCGTGTGCGTTGTCTCACCTCAAAGAAGTTCTTGTCGTCATAGACCAGGATAGCCACTGAGTCAAAGCTAGCTTGGGGCAACTAAACCCCACAGTACCTTCTTGATACAAATGCATGTATGATAGGATCTGATGTAAGTCTTGCTGAGTACCTTTGTACTCAGGTTGCTTTATTTATGATTTTGCAGCGCAGACTTCGGTCTTACTAGTAGTTCCGCTTGGACTTCGACGAGTAGCTTGTTACCTCAGCTACGATCTTGTACCCTTGGGAGGGTCTTGTAGATAGTCAGGCTTCTTAGCCTTTTCCTTTTGTAGTTCTGTACTCAGACATGTAATGCTTCCACTTGTTGCTTGTATGCTCTGAATGATGGGTCATGTGACCCCTGTTTGTATTTAATGCTATGTGGCTCTTCTGAGCCTTTATCTATATGAGTTGAGTTATGTTGTGATGCCATGTTGTACAACACATACTTGC
>NC_057808.1:557038387-557042820 GCF_018294505.1 Triticum aestivum | reverse complement strand
CGGGGCGGCATGCTCGAGCCGGACTCGGCGGCGGCGCGCGAGCGTGCTCGGGAGGGAGACGACGCGGGGGTGGGCCGGCCTGGCTCGGCTGGGCCTCGGCCGGGTCGGGCGCGGGATTTTTTTTTTAATTTTCGCCGAACCTAAAAAAATCGCAGAAAAATAAATAAAAATCCAGAAATGCTAAAACAAATTTTTCCCGTCTAATTAAAATAATTAGAACAAGATGAACATTTTCTTGACCCAAAAATGCAGTTTTGAAGACGTGCAATTTTTTTAATGCAATTAAAATTGCAAATAAAATCCAATATTTGATTTTAATATTTTTCCTCCAATATTTCAATTATTTTGGAGAAGTCATATTTTCTCCTCTCATTTATTTTAATATAAAATATTTTTCGGAGAGAAAAATAATTAAAACCAAAAATCCTCATTTTATTATTCGATAAAAATCAAATATGAAAAACCGGGAAAATCCCCAACTCTCTCCGAGGGTCCTTGAGTTGCTTAGGATTTATCGAGGATTTGCAAAAATTGCAAATAAATATGCTATGCAATTATGATCTAATGTATAAAATTCCAAATTGAAAATTTGGGATGTTACAGAATCCAGCGGAGGAAACTCTTCTTATTAGCCAGAGTCACGTTTGTCCACGCGTGTGTTACGTGCATTTTCTCTGGCGAGTCACTATGAGGTGCGTGGAAAATGAAGCCGAGTTGGCACTGTGTTACTAATGCAACAGGCACATTCCTGACGCTGTGTATGTAAATGTTTTCCTTGTCAACTCGTTCCTTTGTTGTGGAGAGTCACGGTGGTGCGTTCCAGGGAGGCACTGTTTGATATTAGAAAGAGTCACGTTTCATGGTTCTTTGTGTTCCAAAGGATTCCGGTCGCCAGTTCAATCGGAGAGGCATGGACATGAACTCAAAGGAAGTATGTTAACGCATTGGTCAGAGTCTCGTTACCACGGGTGTATGCTTTTGGTATTTCCAAATAATTCCGCTCACTTGTTCTCTTGGAGAGGAATGGACGTGAATCCGGCGGAGGCAAGTCTTCTTATTAGCCAGAGTCACATTTGTCCACGCGTGTGTTACCTGCATTTTCTCTGGCGAGTCACTGTGCGGTGCGTGGAAGTGAAGCCGAGTTGGCACTGTGTTACTAACGCAACAGGCACATTCCTGACACTATCTATGTAAATGTTTTCCTTGTCAACTCGTTCCTTTGTTGTGGAGAGTCACGGTGGTGCGTTCAAGGGAGGCACTGTTTGATATTAGAGAGAGTCACGTTTCATGGTTCTTTGTGTTCCAAATGATTCCGGTCGCCTGTTCAATCGGAGAGGCATGGACATGAACTCAAGGGAAGCATGTTAACTTATTGGTCAGAGTCTCGTTACCACGGGTGTATGCTTTTGGTATTTCCAAATGATTCCGCTCACTCGTTCTCTTGGAGAGGAATGGACGTGAATCTAGAGGAGGCAAGTCTTCTTATTAGCCAGAGTCACGCTTGACCACGCGTGTGTTACGTGCATTTTCTCTCGTGAGTCACTGTGACGTGCGCGGAAGTGAAGCCGAGTTGGCACTGTGTTACTAATGCAACAGGCACATTCCTGATGCTGTGTATGTAAATGTTTTCCTTGTCAACTCGTTCCTTTGTTGTGGAGAGTCACGGTGGTGCGTTCCAGGGAGGCACTGTTTGATATTAGAGAGAGTCATGTTTCATGGTTCTTTGTGATCCAATTGATTCCGGTCGCTAGTTAAATCGGAGAGGCATGGACATGAACTCAAGGGAAGCATGTTAACGCATTGGTCAGAGTCTCGTTACCACGGGTGTATGCTTTTGGTATTTCCAAATGATTCCGCTCACTCGTTCTCTTGGAGAGGAATGGACGTGAATCCGGCGGAGGCAAGTCTTCTTATTAGCCAGAGTCACATTTGTCCACGCGTGTGTTACGTGCATTTTCTCTGGCGAGTCACTGTGAGGTGCGTGGAAGTGAAGCCGAGTTGGCACTGTGTTACTAAAGCAACGGGCACATTCCTGACGCTGTGTATGTAAATGTTTTCCTTGTCAACTCGTTCCTTTGTTGTGGAGAGTCACGGTGGTGCGTTCCAGGGAGGCACTGTTTGATATTAGAGAGAGTCACGTTTCATGGTTCTTTGTGTTCCAAATGATTCCGGTCGCCTGTTCAATCGGAGAGGCATGGACTTGAACTCAAGGAATGCAAGTTAACGCATTGGTAAGAGTCTCGTTACCACGGGTGTATGCTTTTGGTATTTCCAAAGATTCCGCTCACTCGTTCTCTTGTAGAGGAATGGACATGAATCCGGCGGAGGCAAGTCTTCTTATTAGCCAGAGTCATGTTTGTCCACGCGTGTGTTACATGCATTTTCTCTGGCGAGTCACTGTGAGGAGCGTGGAAGTGAAGCCGAGTTGGCACAGTGTTACTAATGCAACAGGCACATTCCTGACGCTGTGTATGTAAATGTTTTCCATGTCAACTCGTTCCTTTGTTGTGGAGAGTCACGGTGGTGCGTTCCAGGGAGGCACTGTTTGATTTAGAGAGAGTCATGTTTCACGCTTCTTTGTGTTCGAAATGATTCCGATCGCCAGTTCAATCCGAGAGGCATGGACATGAACTCAAGGGAAGCATGTTAACACATTGGTCAGAGTCTCGTTACCACGGGTGTATGCTTTTGGTATTTCCAAATGATTCCGCTCACTCGTTCTCTTGGAGAGGAATGGACGTGAATCCAGCGGAGGCAAGTCTTCTTATTAGCCCGAGTCACGTTTGTCCACGCGTGTGTTACGTGCATTTTCTCTGGCGAGTCACTGTGAGGTGCGTGGAAATGAAGCCGAGTTGGCACTGTGTTACTAATGCAACAGGCACATTCCTGACGCTGTGTATGTAAATGTTTTCCTTGTCAACTCGTTCCTTTGTTGTGGAGAGTCACGGTGCTGCGTTCCAGGGAGGCACTGTTTGATATTAGAGAGAGTCACGTTTCATGGTTCTTTGTGTTCCAAAGGATTCCGGTCTAAAGTTCAATCGGAGAGGCATGGACATGAACTCAAGGGAAGGATGTTAACGCATTGGTCAGAGTCTCGTAACCACGGGTGTATGCTTTTGGTATTTCCAAATAATTCCGCTCACTTGTTCTCTTGGAGAGGAATGGACATGAATCCAGAGAGGCAAGTCTTCTTATTAGCCAGAGTCACGCTTGTCCACGCGTGTGTTACGTGCATTTTCTCTCGCGAGACACTGTGAGGTGCGCGGAAGTGTAGCCGAGTTGGCACTGTGTTACTAATGCAACAGGCACATTCCTGACACTATCTATGAAAATGTTTTCCTTGTCAACTCGTCCCTTTGTTGTGGAGAGTCACGGTGGTGCGTTCAAGGGAGGCATTGTTTGATATTAGAGAGAGTCACGTTTCATGGTTCTTTGTGTTCCAAATGATTCCGGTCGCCTGTTCAATCGGAGAGGCATGGACATGAACTCAAGGGAAGCATGTTAACTTATTGGTCAGAGTCTCGTTACCAAGGGTGTATGCTTTTGGTATTTCCAAATGATTCCGCTCACTCGTTCTCTTGGAGAGGAATGGACGTGAATCTAGAGGAGGCAAGTCTTCTTATTAGCCAGAGTCACGCTTGACCACGCGTGTGTTACGTGCATTTTCTCTCGTGAGTCACTGTGACGTGCGCGGAAGTGAAGCCGAGTTGGCACTGTGTTACTAATGCAACAGGCACATTCCTGATGCTGTGTATGTAAATGTTTTCCTTGTCAACTCGTTCCTTTGTTGTGGAGAGTCACGGTGGTGCGTTCCAGGGAGGCACTGTTTGATATTAGAGAGAGTCATGTTTCATGGTTCTTTGTGATCCAATTGATTCCGGTCGCCAGTTAAATCGGAGAGGCATGGACATGAACTGGGAAGCATGTTAACGCATTGGTCAGAGTCTCGTTACCACGGGTGTATGCTTTTGGTATTTCCAAATGATTCCGCTCACTCGTTCTCTTGGAGAGGAATGGACGTGAATCCGGCGGAGGCAAGTCTTCTTATTAGCCAGAGTCACATTTGTCCACGCGTGTGTTACGTGCATTTTCTCTGGCGAGTCACTGTGAGGTGCGTGGAAGTGAAGCCGAGTTGGCACTGTGTTACTAAAGCAACGGGCACATTCCTGACGCTGTGTATGTAAATGTTTTCCTTGTCAACTCGTTCCTTTGTTGTGGAGAGTCACGGTGGTGCGTTCCAGGGAGGCACTGTTTGATATTAGAGAGAGTCACGTTTCATGGTTCTTTGTGTTCCAAATGATTCCGGTCGCCTGTTCAATCGGAGAGGCATGGACTTGAACTCAAGGAATGCAAGTTAACGCATTGGTAAGAGTCTCGTTACCACGGGTGTATGCTTTTGGTATTTCCAAAGATTCCGCTCACTCGTTCTCTTG
>NC_057808.1:557037976-557038330 GCF_018294505.1 Triticum aestivum | reverse complement strand
GGGTGTATGCTTTTGGTATTTCCAAATGATTCCGCTCACTCGTTCTCTTGGAGAGGAATGGACGTGAATCTAGAGGAGGCAAGTCTTCTTATTAGCCAGAGTCACGCTTGACCACGCGTGTGTTACGTGCATTTTCTCTCGTGAGTCACTGTGACGTGCGCGGAAGTGAAGCCGAGTTGGCACTGTGTTACTAATGCAACAGGCACATTCCTGATGCTGTGTATGTAAATGTTTTCCTTGTCAACTCGTTCCTTTGTTGTGGAGAGTCACGGTGGTGCGTTCCAGGGAGGCACTGTTTGATATTAGAGAGAGTCATGTTTCATGGTTCTTTGTGATCCAATTGATTCCGGTCGC
>NC_057808.1:557029190-557037933 GCF_018294505.1 Triticum aestivum | reverse complement strand
GAGGCACTGTTTGATATTAGAGAGAGTCACGTTTCATGGTTCTTTGTGTTCCAAATGATTCCGGTCGCCTGTTCAATCGGAGAGGCATGGACTTGAACTCAAGGAATGCAAGTTAACGCATTGGTAAGAGTCTCGTTACCACGGGTGTATGCTTTTGGTATTTCCAAAGATTCCGCTCACTCGTTCTCTTGGAGAGGAATGGACATGAATCCGGCGGAGGCAAGTCTTCTTATTAGCCAGAGTCACGTTTGTCCACGCGTGTGTTAAATGCATTTTCTCTGGCGAGTCACTGTGAGGAGCGTGGAAGTGAAGCCGAGTTGGCACAGTGTTACTAATGCAACAGGCACATTCCTGACGCTGTGTATGTAAATGTTTTCCATGTCAACTCGTTCCTTTGTTGTGGAGAGTCACGGTGGTGCGTTCCAGGGAGGCACTGTTTGATTTAGAGAGAGTCATGTTTCACGCTTCTTTGTGTTCCAAATTATTCCGATCGCCAGTTCAATCCGAGAGGCATGGACATGAACTCAAGGGAAGCTTGTTAACACATTGGTCAGAGTCTCGTTACCACGGGTGTATGCTTTTGGTATTTCCAAATGATTCCGCTCACTCGTTCTCTTGGAGAGGAATGGACGTGAATCCAGCGGAGGCAAGTCTTCTTATTAGCCCGAGTCACGTTTGTCCACACGTGTGTTACGTGCATTTTCTCTGGCGAGTCACTGTGAGGTGCGTGGAAATGAAGCCGAGTTGGCACTGTGTTACTAATGCAACAGGCACATTCCTGACGCTGTGTATGTAAATGTTTTCCTTGTCAACTCGTTCCTTTGTTGTGGAGAGTCACGGTGGTGCGTTCAAGGGAGGCACTGTTTGATATTAGAGAGAGTCACATTTAATGGTTCTTTGTGTTCCGAATGATTCCGGTCGCCTGTCAATCGGAGAGGCATGGACATGAACTTAAGGGGCGCATGTTAACTTATTGGTCAGAGTCTCGTTACCACGGGTGTATGCTTTTGGTATTTCCAAATGATTCCGCTCACTTGTTCTCTTGGAGAGGAATGGACGTGAATCCAGAGGAGGCAAGTCTTCTTATTAGCCAGAGTCACGCTTGTCCACGCGTGTGTTACGTGCATTTTCTCTCGCGAGTCACTGTGAGGTGCGCGGAAGTGAAGCCGAGTTGGCACTGTGTTACTAATGCAACAGGCACATTCCTGACACTATGTATGTAAATGTTTTCCTTGTCAACTCGTTCCTTTGTTGTGGAGAGTCGCGGTGGTGCATTCTAGGGAGGCATTATTTGATATTAGAGAGAGTCACGTTTCATGGTTCTTTGTGTTCCAAATGATTCCGGTCGCCAGTTCAATTGGAGAGGCATGCACATGAACTCAAGTGAAGTATGTTAACGCATTGGTCAGAGTCTCGTTTCCTGGGGTGTATGCTTTTTGTTTTTGCAAATGATTCCGCTCACTCATTCTCTTGGAGAGGAATGGACGTGAATCCGGCGGAGGCAAGTCTTCTTATTAGCCAGAGTCACGTTTATCCATGCGTGTGTTACCTGCATTTTCTCTGGCGAGTCACTGTGAGGTGCGTGGAAGTGAAGCCGAGTTGGCACTGTGTTACTAAAGCAACGGGCACATTCCTGACGCTGTGTATGTAAATGTTTTCCTTGTCAACTCGTTCCTTTGTTGTGGAGAGTCACGGTTGTGCGTTCCAGGGAGGCACTGTTTGATATTAGAGAGAGTCACGTTTCATGGTTCTTTGTGTTCCAAATGATTCCGGTCGCCTGTTCAATCTGAGAGGCATGGACTTGAACTCAAGGAATGCAAGTTAACGCATTGGTAAGAGTCTCGTTACCACGGGTGTATGCTTTTGGTATTTCCAAAGATTCCGCTCACTCGTTCTCTTGGAGAGGAATGGACATGAATCCGGCGGAGGCAAGTCTTCTTATTAGCCACAGTCACGTTTGTCCACGCGTGTGTTACATGCATTTTCTCTGGCGAGTCACTGTGAGGAGCGTGGAAGTGAAGCCGAGTTGGCACAGTGTTACTAATGCAACAGACACATTCCTGACGCTGTGTATGTAAATGTTTTCCATGTCAACTCGTTCCTTTGTTGTGGAGAGTCACGGTGGTGCGTTCCAGGGAGGCACTGTTTGATTTAGAGAGAGTCATGTTTCACGGTTCTTTGTGTTACAAATGATTCCGGTCGCCAGTTCAATCCGAGAGGCATGGACATGAACTCAAGGGAAGCATGTTAACACATTGGTCAGAGTCTCGTTACCACGGGTGTATGCTTTTGGTATTTCCAAATGATTCCGCTCACTTGTTCTCTTGGAGAGGAATGGACGTGAATCCAGCGGAGGCAAGTCTTCTTATTAGCCAGAGTCACGTTTGTCCACGCGTGTGTTACGTGCATTTTCTCTGGCGAGTCACTGTGAGGTGCGTGGAAATGAAGCCGAGTTGGTACTGTGTTACTAATGCAACAGGCACATTCCTGATGCTGTGTATGTAAATGTTTTCCTTGTCAACTCGTTCCTTTGTTGTGGAGAGTCACGGTGGTGCGTTCCAGGGAGGCACTGTTTGATGTTAGAGAGAGTCACGTTTCATGGTTCTTTGTGTTCCAAAGGATTCCGGTTGCCAGTTTAATCGGAGAGGCATGGACTTGAACTCAAGGGAAGGATGTTAACGCATTGGTCAGAGTCTCGTTACCACGGGTGTATGCTTTTGGTATTTCCAAATAATTCCGCTCACTTGTTCTCTTGGAGAGGAATGGACGTGAATCCGGCGGAGGCAAGTCTTCTTATTAGCCAGAGTCACATTTGTCCACGCGTGTGTTACCTCCATTTTCTCTGGCGAGTCACTGTGCGGTGCGTGGAAGTGAAGCCGAGTTGGCACTGTGTTACTAACACAACAGGCACATTCCTGACACTATCTATGTAAATGTTTTCCTTGTCAACTCGTTCCTTTGTTGTGGAGAGTCACGGTGGTGCGTTCAAGGGCGGCACTGTTTGATATTAGAGAGAGTCACGTTTCATGGTTCTTTGTGTTCCAAATGATTCCGATCGCCTGTTCAATCGGAGAGGCATGGACATGAACTCAAGGGACGCATGTTAACTTATTGGTCAGAGTCTCGTTACCACGGGTGTATGCTTTTGGTATTTCCAAATGATTCCGCTCACTCGTTCTCTTGGAGAGGAATGGACGTGAATCCAGAGGAGGCAAGTCTTCTTATTAGCCAGAGTCAAGCTTGTCCACGCGTGTGTTACGGGCATTTTCTCTCGCGAGTCACTGTGAGGTGCGCGGAAGTGAAGCCGAGTTGGCACTGTGTTACTAATGCAACAGGCACATTCCTGACACTATGTATGTAAATGTTTTCCTTGTCAACTCGTTCCTTTGTTGTGGAGAGTCGCGGTGGTGCATTCTAGGGAGGCATTATTTGATATTAGAGAGAGTCACGTTTCATGGTTCTTTGTGTTCCAAATGATTCCGGTCGCCAGTTCAATTGGAGAGGCATGGACATGAACTCAAGTGAAGTATGTTAACGCATTGGTCAGAGTCTCGTTACCTGGGGTGTATGCTTTTGGTTTTTGCAAATGATTCCGCTCACTCATTCTCTTGGAGAGGAATGGACGTGAATCCGGCGGAGGCAAGTCTTCTTATTAGCCAGAGTCACGTTTATCCATGCGTGTGTTACGTGCATTTTCTCTGGCGAGTCACTGTGAGGTGCGTGGAAGTGAAGCCGAGTTGGCACTGTGTTACTAATGCAACAGGCACATTCCTGACGTTGTGTATGTAAATGTTTTCCTTGTCAACTCGTTCCTTTGTTGTGGAGAGTCATGGTGGTGCGTTCCAGGGAGGCATTGTTTGATATTAGAGAGAGTCACGTTTCATGGTTCTTTGTGTTCCAAATGATACCAGTCGCCAGTTCAATCGGAGAGGCATGTTAACGCATTAGTCAGAGTCCCGTTACCACGGGTGTATGCTTTTGGTATTTCCAAATGATTCCGCTCACTCGTTCTCTTGGAGAGGAATGGACGTGAATCCGGTGGAGGCAAGTCTTCTTATTAGCTAGAGTCACATTTGTCCACGCGTGTGTTACGAGCATTTTCTCTGGCGAGTCACTGTGAGGTGTGTGGAAGTGAAGCCGAGTTGGCACTGTGTTACTAATGCAACAGGCACATTCCTGACGCTGTGTATGTAAATGTTTTCCTTGTCAACTCGTTCCTTTGTTGTGGAGAGTCATGGTGGTGCGTTCCAGGGAGGCACTGTTTGATTTGGAGAGAGTCATGTTTCTCGGTTCTTTGTGTTCCAAATGATTCCGGTCGCCAGTTCAATCGGAGAGGCATGGACATGAACTCAAGGGAAGCATGTTAACACATTGCTCAGAGTCTCGTTACCACAGGTGTATGCTTTTAGTATTTCCAAATGATTCCGCTCACTCGTTCTCTTGGAGAGGAATGGACGTGAATCCGGCGGAGGCAAGTCTTCTTATTAGCCAGAGTCACGTTTGTCCACGCGTGTGTTAGATGCATTTTCTTCGGCGAGTCACTGTGAGGTGCCTGGAAGTGAAGCCGAGTTGGCACAGTGTTACTAATGCAACAGGCACATTCCTGACGCTTTGTATGTAAATGTTTTCCTTGTCAACTCGTTCCTTTGTTGTGGAGAGTCACGGTGGTGCGTTCCAGGGAGGCACTGTTTGATATTAGAGAGAGTCATGTTTCACGGTTCTTTGTGTTCCAAATGATTCCGGTCGCCAGTTCAATCGGAGAGGCATGGACATGAACTCAAGGGAAGCATGTTAACACATTGGTCAGAGTCTCGTTACCACGGGTGTATGCTTTTGGTATTTCCAAATGATTCCGCTCACTCGTTCTCTTGGAGAGGAATGGACGAGAAACCGGCGGAGGCAAGTCTTCTTATTAGCCAGAGTCACATTTGTCCACGCGTGTGTTACGAGCATTTTCTCTGGCGAGTCCTGTGAGGTGTGTGGAAGTGAAGCCGAGTTGGCACTGTGTTACTAATGCAACAGGCACATTCCTGAGGCTGTGTATGTAAATGTTTTCCTTGTCAACTCGTTCCTTTGTTGTGGAGAGTCATGGTGGTGCGTTCCAGGGAGGCACTGTTTGATATTAGAGAGAGTCACGTTTCATGGTTCTTTGTGTTCCAAATGATACCGGTCGCCAGTTCAATCGGAGAGGCATGGACATGAACTCAAGGGAAGCATGTTAACGCATTAGTCAGAGTCTCGTTACCACGGGTGTATGCTTTTGGTATTTCCAAATGATTCCGCTCACTCGTTCTCTTGGAGAGGAATGGACGTGAATCCGGTGGAGGCAAGTCTTCTTATTAGCAAGAGTCACATTTGTCCACGCGTGTGTTACGAGCATTTTCTCTGGCGAGTCACTGTGAGGTGTGTGGAAGTGAAGCCGAGTTGGCACTGTGTTACTAATGCAACAGGCACATTCCTGACGCTGTGTATGTAAATGTTTTCCTTGTCAACTCGTTCCTTTGTTGTGGAGAGTCATGGTGGTGCGTTCCAGGGAGGCACTGTTTGATTTAGAGAGAGTCATGTTTCACGGTTCTTTGTGTTCCAAATGATTCCGGTCGCCAGTTCAATCGGAGAGGCATGGACAAGAACTAAAGGGAATCATGTTAACACATTGATCAGAGTCTCGTTACCACGGGTGTATGCTTTTGGTATTTCCAAATGATTCCGCTCACTCGTTCTCTTGGAGAGGAATGGACGTGAATCCGGCGGAGGCAAGTCTTCTTATTAGCCAGAGTCACGTTTGTCCACGCGTGTGTTACGTGCATTTTCTCTGGCGAGTCACTGTGAGGTGTGTGGAAGTGAAGCCGAGTTGGCACTGTGTTACTAATGCAATAGGCACATTCCTGACGTTGTGTATGTAAATGTTTTCCTTGTCAACTCGATCCTTTGATGTGGAGAGTCACGGTGGTGCGTTCCAGGGAGGCACTTTTTGATATTAGGGAGAGTCATGTTTCATGGTTCTTTGTGTTCCAAATGATTCTGGTCGCCAGTTCAATCAGAGAGGCATGGACATGAACTCAAGGGAAGCATGTTAACACATTGGTCAGAGTCTCGTTACCACGGGTGTATGCTTTTGGTATTTCCAAATGATTCCGCTCACTCGTTCTCTTGGAGAGGAATGGACGTGAATCCGGTGGAGGCAAGTCTTCTTATTAGCCAGAGTCACGTTTCTCCACTCGTGTGTTACGTGCATTTTCTCTGGCGAGTCACTCTGAGGTGCGTGGAAGTGAAGCTGAGTTGGCACTGTGTTACTAATGCAACAGGCACATTCCTGACGCGGTGTATGTAAATGTTTTCCTTGTCAACTCGTTCCTTTGTTGTGGAGAGTCACGGTGGTGCGTTCCAGGGAGGCACTGTTTGATATTAGAGAGAGTCACGTTTCATGGTTCTTTGTGTTCCAAATGATTCCGGTCGCCAGTTTAATCGGAGAGGCATGGACATGAACTCAAGGGAAGCATGTTAACGCATTGGTCAGAGTCTCGTTACCATGGGTGTATGCTTTTGGTATTTCCATATGATTCCGCTCACTCGTTCTCTTGGAGAGGAGTGGACGTGAATCCGGCGGAGGCAAGTCTTCTAATTAGCCAGAGTCACGTTTGTCCACGCGTGTGTTACATGCATTTTCTCTGGCGAGTCACTGTGAGGTGCGTGGAAGTGAAGCCGAGTTGGCACGGTGTTACTAATGCAACAGGCACATTCCTGACCCTATGTATGTAACTTTTTTCCTTGTCAACTCGTTCCTTTGATGTGGAGAGTCACGGTGCTGCGTTCTAGGGAGGCACTGTTTGATATTAGAGAGAGTCATGTTTCATGGTTCTTTGTGTTCCAAATGATTCCGGTCGCCAGTTCAATTGGAGAGGCATGGACATGAACTCAAGGGAAGTATGTTAACACATTGGTCAGAGTCTCGTTACCACGGGGGTATGCTTTTGGTATTTCCAAATGATTCCGCTCACTCGTTCTCTTGGAGAGGAATGGACGTGAATCCGGCGGAGGCAAGTCTTCTTATTAGCTAGAGTCACATTTGTCCACGCGTGTGTTATGTGCATTTTCTCTGCCGAGTCACTGTGAGGTGCGTGGAAGTGAAGCCGAGTTGGCACTGTGTTACTAAAGCAACGGGCACATTCCTGACGCTGTGTATGTAAAAATTTTCCTTGTCAACTCGTTCCTTTGTTGTGGAGAGTCACGGTGGTGCGTTCCAGGGAGGCACTGTTTGATATTAGAGAGAGTCACGTTTCATGGTTCTTTGTGTTCCAAATGATTCCGGTCGCCTGTTCAATCGGAGAGGCATGGACATGAACTCAAGGAATGCATGTTAACACATTGGTAAGAGTCTCGTTACCACGGGTGTATGCTTTTGGTATTTCCAAAGATTCCGCTCACTCGTTCTCTTGGAGAGGAATGGACGTGAATCCGGCGGAGGCAAGTCTTCTTATTAGCCAGAGTCACATTTGTCCACGCGTTTGTTACATGCATTTTCTCTGGCGAGTCACTGTGAGGAGCGTGGAAGTGAAGCCGAGTTGGCACAGTGTTACTAATGCAACAGGCACATTCCTGACGCTATGTATGTAAATGTTTTCCATGTCAACTCGTTCCTTTGTTGTGGAGAGTCACGGTGGTTCGTTCCAGCGAGGCACTGTTTGATTTAGAGAGAGTCATGTTTCACGGTTCTTTGTGTTCCAAATGATTCCAGTCGCCAGTTCAATCGGACAGGCATGGACATGAACTCAAGGGAAGCATGTTAACACATTGGTCAGAGTCTCGTTGCCACGGGTGTATGCTTTTGGTATTTCCAAATGATTCCGCTCACTCGTTCTCTTGGAGAGGAATGGACGTGAATCCAGCGGAGGCAAGTCTTCTTATTAGCCAGAGTCACATTTGTCCACGCGTGTGTTACGTGCATTTTCTCTGGCGAGTCACTGTGAGGTGCGTGGAAATGAAGTCTAGTTGGCACTGTGTTACTAATGCAACAGGCACATTCCTGACGTTGTGTATGTAAATGTTTTCCTTGTCAACTCGTTCCCTTGTTCTGGAGAGTCACGGTGGTGCCTTCCAGGGAGGCACTGTTTGATATTAGAGAGAGTCACGTTTCATGTTTCTTTGTGTTCCAAAGGATTCCGGTCGCCAGTTCAATCGGAGAGGCATGGACATGAACTCAAGGGAAGGATGTTAACGCATTGGTCAGAGTCTCGTTACCACGGGTGTATGCTTTTGGTATTTCCAAATAATTCCGCTCACTTGTTCTATTGGAGAGGAATGGACGTGAATCCGGCGGAGGCAAGTCTTCTTATTAGCGAGAGTCACATTTGTCCACGCGTGTGTTACCTGCATTTTCTCTGGCGAGTCACTGTGCGGTGCGTGGAAGTGAAGCCGAGTTGGCACTGTGTTACTAACACAACAGGCACATTCCTGACACTATCTATGTAAATGTTTTCCTTGTCAACTCGCTCCTTTGTTGTGGAGAGTCACGGTGGTGCGTTCAAGGGAGGCACTGTTTGATATTAGAGAGAGAGTCACGTTTCATGGTTCTTTGTGTTCCAAATGATTCCGGTCGCCTGTTCAATCGGAGAGGCATGGACATGAACTCAAGGGAAGCATGTTAACTTATTGGTCAGAGTCTCGTTACCACGGGCGTATGCTTTTGGTATTTCCAAATGATTCCGCTCACTCGTTCTCTTGGAGAGGAATGGACGTGAATCCA
>NC_057808.1:557022913-557027814 GCF_018294505.1 Triticum aestivum | reverse complement strand
GGTCAGAGTCTCGTTGCCACGGGTGTATGCTTTTGGTATTTCCAAATGATTCCGCTCACTCGTTCTCTTGGAGAGGAATGGACGTGAATCCAGCGGAGGCAAGTCTTCTTATTAGCCAGAGTCACGTTTGTCCACGCGTGTGTTACGTGCATTTTCTCTGGCGAGTCACTGTGAGGTGCGTGGAAATGAAGTCGAGTTGGCACTGTGTTACTAATGCAACAGGCACATTCCTGACGTTGTGTATGTAAATGTTTTCCTTGTCAACTCGTTCCTTTGTTCTGGAGAGTCACGGTGGTGCCTTCCAGGGAGGCACTGTTTGATATTAGAGAGAGTCACGTTTCATGTTTCTTTGTGTTCCAAAGGATTCCGGTCGCCAGTTCAATCGGAGAGGCATGGACATGAACTCAAGGGAAGGATGTTAACGCATTGGTCAGAGTCTCGTTACCACGGGTGTATGCTTTTGGTATTTCCAAATAATTCCGCTCACTTGTTCTATTGGAGAGGAATGGACGTGAATCCGGCGGAGGCAAGTCTTCTTATTAGCGAGAGTCACATTTGTCCACGCGTGTGTTACCTGCATTTTCTCTGGCGAGTCACTGTGCGGTGCGTGGAAGTGAAGCCGAGTTGGCACTGTGTTACTAACACAACAGGCACATTCCTGACACTATCTATGTAAATGTTTTCCTTGTCAACTCGCTCCTTTGTTGTGGAGAGTCACGGTGGTGCGTTCAAGGGAGGCACTGTTTGATATTAGAGAGAGAGTCACGTTTCATGGTTCTTTGTGTTCCAAATGATTCCGGTCGCCTGTTCAATCGGAGAGGCATGGACATGAACTCAAGGGAAGCATGTTAACTTATTGGTCAGAGTCTCGTTACCACGGGCGTATGCTTTTGGTATTTCCAAATGATTCCGCTCACTCGTTCTCTTGGAGAGGAATGGACGTGAATCCAAAGGAGGCAAGTCTTCTTATTAGCCAGAGTCACGCTTGACCACGCGTGTGTTACGTGAATTTTCTCTCGCGACTCACTGTGAGGTGCGCGGAAGTGAAGACGAGTTGGCACTGTGTTACTAATGCAACAGGCACATTCCTGACACTATGTATGTAAATGTTTTCCTTGTCAACTCGTTCCTTTGTTGTGGAGAGTCGCGGTGGTGCATTCCAGGGAGGCATTATTTGATATTAGAGAGAGTCACGTTTCATGGTTCTTTGTGTTCCAAATGATTCCGGTCGCCAGTTCAGTCGGAGAGGCATGGACATGAACTCAAGGGAAGCATGTTAACGCATTGGTCAGAGTCTCGTTACCACGGGTGTATGCTTTTGGTATTTCCAAATGATTCCGCTCACTCGTTCTCTTGGAGAGGAATGGACGTGAATCCGGCGGAGGCAAGTCTTCTTATTAGCCAGAGTCACGTTTGTCCACGCGTGTGTTACGTGCATTTTCTCTGCCGAGTCACTGTGAGGTGCGTGGAAGTGAAGCCGAGTTGGCACTGTGTTACTAATGCAACAGGCACATTCCTGACCCTATGTATGTAAATGTTTTCCTTGTCAAGTCGTTCCTTTGATGTGGAGAGTCACGGTGGTGCGTTCCAGGGAGGCACTGTTTGATATTAGAGAGAGTCATGTTTCATGGTTCTTTGTGTTCCAAATGATTCCGGTCGCCAGTTCAATCGGAGAGGCATGGACATGAACTCAAGGGAAGCATGTTAACACATTGGTCAGAGTCTCGTTACCACGGGTGTATGCTTTTGGTATTTCCAAATGATTCCGCTCACTCGTTCTCTTGGAGACGAATGGACGTGAATCCGGCGGAGGCAAGTCTTCTTATTAGCCAGAGTCACGTTTGTCCACTCGTGTGTTACGTGCATTTTCTCTGCCGAGTCACTGTGAGGTGCGTGGAAGTGAAGCCGAGTTGGCACTGTGTTACTAAAGCAACGGGCACATTCCTGACGCTGTGTATGTAAATGTTTTCCTTGTCAACTCGTTCCTTTGTTGTGGAGAGTCACGGTGGTGCGTTCCAGGGAGGCACTGTTTGATATTAGAGAGAGTCATGTTTCACGATTCTTTGTGTTCCAAATGATTCCGGTCGCCAGTTCAATCGGAGAGGCATGGACATGAACTCAAGGGAAGCATGTTAACACATTGGTCAGAGTCTCGTTACCACGGGTGTATGCTTTTGGTATTTCCAAATGATTCCCCTCACTCGTTCTCTTGGAGAGGAATGGACGTGAATCCGGCGGAGGCAAGTCTTCTTATTAGCCAGAGTCACGTTTCTCCACTCGTGTGTTACGTGCATTTTCTCTGGCGAGTCACTGTGAGGTGCGTGGAAGTGAAGCTGAGTTGGCACTGTGTTACTAATGCAACAGGCACATTCCTGACGTTGTGTATGTAAATGTTTTCCTTGTCAACTCGTTCCTTTGTTCTGGAGAGTCACGGTGGTGCCTTCCAGGGAGGCACTGTTTGATATTAGAGAGAGTCACGTTTCATGTTTCTTTGTGTTCCAAAGGATTCCGGTCGCCAGTTCAATCGGAGAGGCATGGACATGAACTCAAGGGAAGGATGTTAACGCATTGGTCAGAGTCTCGTTACCACGGGTGTATGCTTTTGGTATTTCCAAATAATTCCGCTCACTTGTTCTATTGGAGAGGAATGGACGTGAATCCGGCGGAGGCATGTCTTCTTATTAGCGAGAGTCACATTTGTCCACGCGTGTGTTACCTGCATTTTCTCTGGCGAGTCACTGTGCGGTGCGTGGAAGTGAAGCCGAGTTGGCACTGTGTTACTAACACAACAGGCACATTCCTGACACTATCTATGTAAATGTTTTCCTTGTCAACTCGCTCCTTTGTTGTGGAGAGTCACGGTGGTGCGTTCAAGGGAGGCACTGTTTGATATTAGAGAGAGAGTCACGTTTCATGGTTCTTTGTGTTCCAAATGATTCCGGTCGCCTGTTCAATCGGAGAGGCATGGACATGAACTCAAGGGAAGCATGTTAACTTATTGGTCAGAGTCTCGTTACCACGGGCGTATGCTTTTGGTATTTCCAAATGATTCTGCTCACTCGTTCTCTTGGAGAGGAATGGACGTGAATCCAGAGGAGGCAAGTCTTCTTATTAGCCAGAGTCACGCTTGACCACGCGTGTGTTACGTGAATTTTCTCTCGCGACTAACTGTGAGGTGCGCGGAAGTGAAGACGAGTTGGCACTGTGTTACTAATGCAACAGGCACATTCCTGACACTATGTATGTAAATGTTTTCCTTGTCAACTCGTTCCTTTGTTGTGGAGAGTCGCGGTGGTGCATTCCAGGGAGGCATTATTTGATATTAGAGAGAGTCACGTTTCATGGTTCTTTGTGTTCCAAATGATTCCGGTCGCCAGTTCAGTCGGAGAGGCATGGACATGAACTCAAGGGAAGCATGTTAACGCATTGGTCAGAGTCTCGTTACCACGGGTGTATGCTTTTGGTATTTCCAAATGATTCCGCTCACTCGTTCTCTTGGAGAGGAATGGACGTGAATCCGGCGGAGGCAAGTCTTCTTATTAGCCAGAGTCACGTTTGTCCACGCGTGTGTTACGTGCATTTTCTCTGCCGAGTCACTGTGAGGTGCGTGGAAGTGAAGCCGAGTTGGCACTGTGTTACTAATGCAACAGGCACATTCCTGACCCTATGTATGTAAATGTTTTCCTTGTCAACTCGTTCCTTTAATGTGGAGAGTCACGGTGGTGCGTTCCAGGGAGGCACTGTTTGATATTAGAGAGAGTAATGTTTCATGGTTCTTTGTGTTCCAAATGATTCCGGTCGCCAGTTCAATCGGAGAGGCATGGACATGAACTCAAGGGAAGCATGTTAACACATTGGTCAGAGTCTCGTTACCACGGGTGTATGCTTTTGGTATTTCCAAATGATTCCGCTCACTCGTTCTCTTGGAGATGAATGGACGTGAATCCGGCGGAGGCAAGTCTTCTTATTAGCCAGAGTCACGTTTGCCCACTCGTGTGTTACGTGCATTTTCTCTGCCGAGTCACTGTGAGGTGCGTGGAAGTGAAGCCGAGTTGGCACTGTGTTACTAAAGCAACGGGCACATTCCTGACGCTGTGTATGTAAATGTTTTCCTTGTCAACTCGTTCCTTTGTTGTGGAGAGTCACGGTGGTGCGTTCCAGGGAGGCACTGTTTGATATTAGAGAGAGTCATGTTTCACGATTCTTTGTGTTCCAAATGATTCCGGTCGCCAGTTCAATCGGAGAGGCATGGACATGAACTCAAGGGAAGCATGTTAACAAATTGGTCAGAGTCTCGTTACCACGGGTGTATGCTTTTGGTATTTCCAAAGATTCCGCTCACTCGTTCTCTTGGAGAGGAATGGACGTGAATCCGGCGGAGGCAAGTCTTCTTATTAGCCAGAGTCACATTTGTCCACGCGTGTGTTACATGCATTTTCTCTGGCGAGTCACTGTGAGGAGCGTGGAAGTGAAGCCGAGTTGGCACAGTGTTACTAATGCAACAGGCACATTCCTGACGCTATGTATGTAAATGTTTTCCATGTCAACTCGTTCCTTTGTTGTGGAGAGTCACGGTGGTGCGTTCCAGCGAGGCACTGTTTGATTTAGAGAGAGTCATGTTTCACGGTTCTTTGTGTTCCAAATGATTCCGGTCGCCAGTTCAATCGGACAGGCATGGACATGAACTCAAGGGAAGCATGTTAACACATTGGTCAGAGTCTCGTTGCCACGGGTGTATGCTTTTGGTATTTCCAAATGATTCCGCTCACTCGTTCTCTTGGAGAGGAATGGACGTGAATCCAGCGGAGGCAAGTCTTCTTATTAGCCAGAGTCACGTTTGTCCACGCGTGTGTTACGTGCATTTTCTCTGGCGAGTCACTGTGAGGTGCGTGGAAATGAAG
>NC_057808.1:557022226-557022903 GCF_018294505.1 Triticum aestivum | reverse complement strand
TTGTTCTGGAGAGTCACGGTGGTGCCTTCCAGGGAGGCACTGTTTGATATTAGAGAGAGTCACGTTTCATGTTTCTTTGTGTTCCAAAGGATTCCGGTCGCCAGTTCAATCGGAGAGGCATGGACATGAACTCAAGGGAAGGATGTTAACGCATTGGTCAGAGTCTCGTTACCACGGGTGTATGCTTTTGGTATTTCCAAATAATTCCGCTCACTTGTTCTATTGGAGAGGAATGGACGTGAATCCGGCGGAGGCAAGTCTTCTTATTAGCGAGAGTCACATTTGTCCACGCGTGTGTTACCTGCATTTTCTCTGGCGAGTCACTGTGCGGTGCGTGGAAGTGAAGCCGAGTTGGCACTGTGTTACTAACACAACAGGCACATTCCTGACACTATCTATGTAAATGTTTTCCTTGTCAACTCGCTCCTTTGTTGTGGAGAGTCACGGTGGTGCGTTCAAGGGAGGCACTGTTTGATATTAGAGAGAGAGTCACGTTTCATGGTTCTTTGTGTTCCAAATGATTCCGGTCGCCTGTTCAATCGGAGAGGCATGGACATGAACTCAAGGGAAGCATGTTAACTTATTGGTCAGAGTCTCGTTACCACGGGCGTATGCTTTTGGTATTTCCAAATGATTCCGCTCACTCGTTCTCTTGGAGAGGAATGGACGTGAATCCA
>NC_057808.1:557020790-557022216 GCF_018294505.1 Triticum aestivum | reverse complement strand
GAGTTGGCACTGTGTTACTAATGCAACAGGCACATTCCTGACGTTGTGTATGTAAATGTTTTCCTTGTCAACTCGTTCCTTTGTTCTGGAGAGTCACGGTGGTGCCTTCCAGGGAGGCACTGTTTGATATTAGAGAGAGTCACGTTTCATGTTTCTTTGTGTTCCAAAGGATTCCGGTCGCCAGTTCAATCGGAGAGGCATGGACATGAACTCAAGGGAAGGATGTTAACGCATTGGTCAGAGTCTCGTTACCACGGGTGTATGCTTTTGGTATTTCCAAATAATTCCGCTCACTTGTTCTATTGGAGAGGAATGGACGTGAATCCGGCGGAGGCAAGTCTTCTTATTAGCGAGAGTCACATTTGTCGACGCGTGTGTTACCTGCATTTTCTCTGGCGAGTCACTGTGCAGTGCGTGGAAGTGAAGCCGAGTTGGCACTGTGTTACTAATACAACAGGCACATTCCTGACACTATCTATGTAAATGTTTTCCTTGTCAACTCGCTCCTTTGTTGTGGAGAGTCACGGTGGTGCGTTCAAGGGAGGCACTGTTTGATATTAGAGAGAGAGTCACGTTTCATGGTTCTTTGTGTTCCAAATGATTCCGGTCGCATGTTCAATCGGAGAGGCATGGACATGAACTCAAGGGAAGCATGTTAACTTATTGGTCAGAGTCTCGTTACCACGGGCGTATGCTTTTGGTATTTCCAAATGATTCCGCTCACTCGTTCTCTTGGAGAGGAATGGACGTGAATCCAGAGGAGGCAAGTCTTCTTATTAGCCAGAGTCACGCTTGACCACGCGTGTGTTACGTGAATTTTCTCTCGCGACTCACTGTGAGGTGCGCGGAAGTGAAGACGAGTTGGCACTGTGTTACTAATGCAACAGGCACATTCCTGACACTATGTATGTAAATGTTTTCCTTGTCAACTAGTTCCTTTGTTGTGGAGAGTCGTGGTGGTGCATTCCAGGGAGGCATTATTTGATATTAGAGAGAGTCACGTTTCATGGTTCTTTGTGTTCCAAATGATTCCGGTCGCCAGTTCAGTCGGAGAGGCATGGACATGAACTCAAGGGAAGCATGTTAACGCATTGGTCAGAGTCTCGTTACCACGGGTGTATGCTTTTGGTATTTCCAAATGATTCCGCTCACTCGTTCTCTTGGAGAGGAATGGACGTGAATCCGGCGGAGGCAAGTCTTCTTATTAGCCAGAGTCACGTTTGTCCACGCGTGTGTTACGTGCATTTTCTCTGCCGAGTCACTGTGAGGTGCGTGGAAGTGAAGCCGAGTTGGCACTGTGTTACTAATGCAACAGGCACATTCCTGACCCTATGTATGTAAATGTTTTCCTTGTCAACTCGTTCCTTTGATGTGGAGAGTCACGGTGGTGCGTTCCAGGGAGGCACTGTTTGATATTAGAGAGAGT
>NC_057808.1:557014280-557018077 GCF_018294505.1 Triticum aestivum | reverse complement strand
GGCATGGACATGAACTCAAGGGAAGCATTTTCTCTTGCGAGTGTCAGGTTTGTCCACGCGTGTGTTACATGCATTTTCACTGGCGAGTCACTGTGAGGTGCGTGGAAGTGAAGCCGAGTTGGCACAGTGTTACTAATGCAACAGGCACATTCCTGACCGTATGTATGTAAATGTTTTCCTTGTCAACTCGTTCCTTTTATGTGGAGAGTCACGGTGGTGCGTTCCAGGGAGGCACTGTTTGATATTAGAGAGAGTCATGTTTCATGGTTCTTTGTGTTCCAAATAATTCCGGTCGCCAGTTCAATCGGAGAGGCATGGACATGAACTCAAGGGAAGCATGTTAACACATTGGTCAGAGTCTCGTTACCACGGGAGTATGCTTTTGGTATTTCCAAATGATTCCCCTCACTCGTTCTCTTGGAGAGGAATGGACGTGAATCCGGCGGAGGCAAGTCTTCTTATTAGCCAGAGTCACGTTTGTCCACGCGTGTGTTATGTGCATTTTCTCTGCCGAGTCACTGTGAGGTGCGTGGAAGTGAAGCCGAGTTGGCACTGTGTTAGTAATGCAACAGGCACATTCCTGACGCTGTGTATGTAAATGTTTTCCTTGTCAACTCGTTCCTTTGTTGTGGAGAGTCACGGTGGTGCGTTCCAGGGAGGGACTGTTTGATATTAGAGAGAGTCACGTTTCATGGTTCTTTGTGTTCCAAATGATTCCGGTCGCCAGTTCAATCGGAGAGGCATGGACATGAACTCAAGGGAAGCATGTTAACACATTGGTCAGAGTCTCGTTACCACGGGTGTATGCTTTTGGTATTTCCAAATGATTCCGCTCACTCGTTCTCTTGGAGACGAATGGACGTGAATCCGCCGGAGGCAAGTCTTCTTATTAGCCAGAGTCACGTTTGTCCACTCGTGTGTTACGTGCATTTTCTCTGCCGAGTCACTGTGAGGTGCGTGGAAGTGAAGCCGAGTTGGCACTGTGTTACTAAAGCAACGGGCAGATTCCTGACGCTGTGTATGTAAATGTTTTCCTTGTCAACTCGTTCCTTTGTTGTGGAGAGTCACGGTGGTGCGTTCCAGGGAGGCACTGTTTGATATTAGAGAGAGTCATGTTTCACGATTCTTTGTGTTCCAAATGATTCCGGTCGCCAGTTCAATCGGAGAGGCATGGACATGAACTCAAGGGAAGCATGTTAACACATTGGTCAGAGTCTCGTTACCACGGGTGTATGCTTTTGGTATTTCCAAATGATTCCCCTCACTCGTTCTCTTGGAGAGGAATGGACGTGAATCCGGCGGAGGCAAGTCTTCTTATTAGCCAGAGTCACGTTTCTCCACTCGTGTGTTACGTGCATTTTCTCTGGCGAGTCACTGTGAGGTGCGTGGAAGTGAAGCTGAGTTGGCACTGTGTTACTAATGCAACAGGCACATTCCTGACGTTGTGTATGTAAATGTTTTCCTTGTCAACTCGTTCCTTTGTTCTGGAGAGTCACGGTGGTGCCTTCCAGGGAGGCACTGTTTGATATTAGAGAGAGTCACGTTTCATGTTTCTTTGTGTTCCAAAGGATTCCGGTCGCCAGTTCAATCGGAGAGGCATGGACATGAACTCAAGGGAAGGATGTTAACGCATTGGTCAGAGTCTCGTTACCACGGGTGTATGCTTTTGGTATTTCCAAATAATTCCGCTCACTTGTTCTATTGGAGAGGAATGGACGTGAATCCGGCGGAGGCATGTCTTCTTATTAGCGAGAGTCACATTTGTCCACGCGTGTGTTACCTGCATTTTCTCTGGCGAGTCACTGTGCGGTGCGTGGAAGTGAAGCCGAGTTGGCACTGTGTTACTAACACAACAGGCACATTCCTGACACTATCTATGTAAATGTTTTCCTTGTCAACTCGCTCCTTTGTTGTGGAGAGTCACGGTGGTGCGTTCAAGGGAGGCACTGTTTGATATTAGAGAGAGAGTCACGTTTCATGGTTCTTTGTGTTCCAAATGATTCCGGTCGCCTGTTCAATCGGAGAGGCATGGACATGAACTCAAGGGAAGCATGTTAACTTATTGGTCAGAGTCTCGTTACCACGGGCGTATGCTTTTGGTATTTGCAAATGATTCTGCTCACTCGTTCTCTTGGAGAGGAATGGACGTGAATCCAGAGGAGGCAAGTCTTCTTATTAGCCAGAGTCACGCTTGACCACGCGTGTGTTACGTGAATTTTCTCTCGCGACTAACTGTGAGGTGCGCGGAAGTGAAGACGAGTTGGCACTGTGTTACTAATGCAACAGGCACATTCCTGACACTATGTATGTAAATGTTTTCCTTGTCAACTCGTTCCTTTGTTGTGGAGAGTCGCGGTGGTGCATTCCAGGGAGGCATTATTTGATATTAGAGAGAGTCACGTTTCATGGTTCTTTGTGTTCCAAATGATTCCGGTCGCCAGTTCAGTCGGAGAGGCATGGACATGAACTCAAGGGAAGCATGTTAACGCATTGGTCAGAGTCTCGTTACCACGGGTGTATGCTTTTGGTATTTCCAAATGATTCCGCTCACTCGTTCTCTTGGAGAGGAATGGACGTGAATCCGGCGGAGGCAAGTCTTCTTATTAGCCAGAGTCACGTTTGTCCACGCGTGTGTTACGTGCATTTTCTCTGCCGAGTCACTGTGAGGTGCGTGGAAGTGAAGCCGAGTTGGCACTGTGTTACTAATGCAACAGGCACATTCCTGACCCTATGTATGTAAATGTTTTCCTTGTCAAGTCGTTCCTTTGATGTGGAGAGTCACGGTGGTGCGTTCCAGGGAGGCACTGTTTGATATTAGAGAGAGTCATGTTTCATGGTTCTTTGTGTTCCAAATGATTCCGGTCGCCAGTTCAATCGGAGAGGCATGGACATGAACTCAAGGGAAGCATGTTAACACATTGGTCAGAGTCTCGTTACCACGGGTGTATGCTTTTGGTATTTCCAAATGATTCCGCTCACTCGTTCTCTTGGAGACGAATGGACGTGAATCCGCCGGAGGCAAGTCTTCTTATTAGCCAGAGTCACGTTTGTCCACTCGTGTGTTACGTGCATTTTCTCTGCCGAGTCACTGTGAGGTGCGTGGAAGTGAAGCCGAGTTGGCACTGTGTTACTAAAGCAACGGGCACATTCCTGACGCTGTGTATGTAAATGTTTTCCTTGTCAACTCGTTCCTTTGTTGTGGAGAGTCACGGTGGTGCGTTCCAGGGAGGCACTGTTTGATATTAGAGAGAGTCATGTTTCACGATTCTTTGTGTTCCAAATGATTCTGGTCGCCAGTTCAATCGGAGAGGCATGGACATGAACTCAAGGGAAGCATGTTAACAAATTGGTCAGAGTCTCGTTACCACGGGTGTATGCTTTTGGTATTTCCAAATGATTCCGCTCACTCGTTCTCTTGGAGAGGAATGGACGTGAATCCGGCGGAGGCAAGTCTTCTTATTAGCCAGAGTCACGTTTCTCCACTCGTGTGTTACGTGCATTTTCTCTGGCGAGTCACTGTGAGGTGCGTGGAAGTGAAGCTGAGTTGGCACTGTGTTACTAATGCAACAGGCACATTCCCGACGCTGTGTATGTAAATGTTTTCCTTTTCAACTCGTTCCTTTGTTGTGGAGAGTCACGGTGGTGTGTTCCAGGGAGGGACTGTTTGATATTAGAGAGAGTCACGTTTCATGGTTCTTTGTGTTCCAAATGATTCCGGTCGCCAGTTCAATCGGAGAGGCATGGACATGAACTCAAGGGAAGCATTTTCTCTTGCGAGTGTCAGGTTTGTCCACGCG